>NC_048598.1:181013514-181193514 GCF_003668045.3 Cricetulus griseus | reverse complement strand
GGAATCTAGGGCACAAGCAAGGTCTCCCCGCAGCCCCTGAGCCCCTGACCATAACACCACTGTGCCCCATACCAGACCCCTCCCTGGAGGGCAACTGGGTTTGGTGGCTGAGGCACAAGTGGACCTGTCCTCCTGAGACCTGATCAGCCCTCCTGGGAGCTCCACCTTCAGCTCACCTCAAGGAGTGGCAGCTGTCCTGATGCTGTAGGTGGCCATCAGCATCCTTCTCGTGTTTTACTAATTCTTGTGAGCTTCACGAACTGTGCTCTTGCTTCCCTGCCCCAGAGGTCTCAGCACGGCAGACCACACAGGAAGTTCATTTCAAAATGTCCATTGGACCACTCCTCTTTCTTTTTTGAGACAGGGTTTCTCTGTGTAGCCCTGGCTGTACTGGAACTCATTCTGTAGACCAGGCCAGTCTCAAACTCACAGAGAGATCTTCCTGACTCTGCCTCTGCCTCCTGAGTGCTGGGGTTAAAGGCGTGCGCCACCACTGCCTGGCCCCTTTTAACACTCTTCAATGATCACTTCCCGGTATCCACTGTATCTCCAGAACCTTTTCACCTTGTAAAGCTGAAAGTCCACGTTCAATAAAACCAGCTGTGGTGGTTTGAATGTAATTGGTCCCCATAATCTCATAGGGGGTGGCACTACTAGGAGGTATGACTTTGATGGAGTGGATATGGCCTTGTTGGAGGAAGTGTCACTACCGTGGTGTCTGCCCGGTGTCTCAGCTGACTTCCTGTTGCCTGCAAGATGTAGGACTCTCAGCTACTCCTCCAGCACCATGTCTGACTGCACACACCATGCCCCCGCCATGATAATAGTGGACTAAACCTCTGAAACTGTAAGCAAACCACCCCAATTAAATGTTTTCTTTATAAGAGTTGCTGTGAGGTGGGCGTTGGTGGCTCACGCCTTTAATCCCAGCACTCGGGAGGCAGAGGCAGGTGGATCTGTGTGAGTTCCAGACCAGCCTGGTCTACAGCGCAAGTTCCAGGATAGCCTCCAAAGCCACAAAGAAACCCTGTCTCGAAAAACTAATAATAATAATAATAATAATAATAATAATAATAATAATAATAATAAATTAAAAGAGTTGCTGTAGTCATAAGTCTCTTCACAGCGATAGAAACCCCGACTAAGGGCTGGAGAGATGGCTCAGAGGTTAAGAGCACTGACTGCTCTTCCAGAGGTCCTGAGTTCAATTCCCAGCAACCACATGGTGGCTCACAACCATCCATTATGAGACCTGGTGCCCTCTTCTGGTGTGCAGATATACATGGAAGCAGAATGTTGTATACATAATAAATAAATAAAATCATTAAAAAAAAAAGAAAGAAACCCTGACTAAGACACCAGTCTACCCAGTTGTGGCCACCATCATTATACCTTCTTAGTCTACAAAGGTCACCATCTGGGGACCTCAGTATCAGTAGCATCAGACACGATCTATCCTGTGGGCCTTGCTTATGCTGTTCATTCCAGTGTCGTCTGGATTCACCCAGGTACAGCAGGGATCTGATCGCTTCTTCCTTAAGGCTGGATATCGTTCCACCACAAGATGAATGGACACATGGACGACACCTCCACCGAGACCTCTGTCTTTGTTAGAGTTTCTATTACTGTGATGAAACACCATGACCAAAAAAGGTAGCAGGGGAAGAAAGGGTTTATTTGGCTTACACTTCCGCATTGTAGTCTGTCACTGAAGGAAGTCAGGACAGGAACTCAAGCAGGGCAGGATCCTGGAGGCAGGAGCTGATGCAGAGGCCACAGAGGGGTGCTGCTTACTGGCTTGTTCAGCCTGCTTATTTATAGAACCCAGGACCACCAGCCCAGGAATGGTACCACCCACAATGGCCTGGACCCCCACCCCCTGTCAGTCACTAATTAAAAAATTGCCTAATAGCTGGATCTCATGGCAGCATTTTCTCAGCTGAGGTTCCTTCCTTTCAGATGACTCCAACTGGAGTCAAGTTGACATAAAATCATCCAGGACAGACTCTAACAGAAGTGCAGGATTTATGGACTTTTACTTCCTTGGTATAATCTTGTCAAAAAGCCTCCTCCTCCCCCTCTTCATGCGGGTGTTTTGCTTTCATGTCTTTCTGTGTTCCATGTGCATGCCTGATACCCACAGAAGCCAGAAGAGGGCATTGGGTCTTCTGGAACTGAAGTGACAGATGAATCTCCCGGGAACTGGAGTTTAGAAGGCTGTGAGTCACCATGTGGGTGCTGGGAATCGGGCCCAGGTCCTCTGCAAGTGCAGCCAGTGCCAGTAACTGGGGTTATTCTTGAGGACACTAAAGTTGCCCTGCGTTTGACAAGCTGCCTCTGTGCTGGTGATCACATTGTCTATCTCTTTAGGTCTGTCATCGTGTTCATCTGTCTCCAGAAACCTGGCTGCCTTTGGGGTTTTGGCGTGAGTTAACAGGGCACCTGATACCACAGCTAGAGCTAGGAGTTCTCAGGGTCCAGCCTTAGCTCCTCTGCCTTGCTCTTGGCATCATCTGCCCCTCTGAGAACAGTTCTGCCCTTGACTTTCCCTCCTTTGGGTCTTACTGATGCCAAGGGGCAAAGGGAAACAGTTTTCTATGGTATCCGCCCTCTCATACACAAAAGGGCAAGAGGCCTCCTATCTCAGCAAGGGAAGTGTTGAAGGGACCCGCCCAAAACAGAAGAGGAAGGGGAAGCAAAGGCGCTTCAGAGAAATGTCAACCCCAAGGGCTTGCCAGTCCTCAACACCCTGGTTCCTTCAAGAGGCGCACACTCCAAGTATGAAACACAAGCCACTGTGCGTTTGACAACTTTCCAGTGTCCCAGGTCGGCCCAGGCTGCTCTATCCCTGCAAACTCTGTTAGCTACACCTAACCCATAGGGGTTTTCTTGCCAGTGCTGACCTGGTAGCTTCCAAAACCCCCAGAAACCAACCCCAGGTCTTTATCTCATGATCAGAGACAGCTATGTGTGTTCTGGCCTTGAAAGCTGTGTCAGGAAGGGAGGGAGGAGGGGACAGTAAGGCCCCTCCCCTTTGAGCTGGCTGGAATCACTCAGCAGGTCTCTGCTGCCTCCTCAACAGAGTGGTGGTTAAGGGATCAATGGATAGGGGCCCGAGGAGCAGCCAAGGGCATGGAGTTACCAAAAGGCCAGAGAGGTACAGGAACCCTAATGCCTGCACCCAAGCACACACTCTCCCAGGGAAGTGGTCTGAGGGGTACAAGGAGCTCCAAGGCAGGCTGGAGAGCCAGGGGCACTCAGAAGGACAGCTGGAGCTGGGTGCCGGAACCGGCCCTGACCAGCTACCCTCCTCAGCGCGGGAATCAGAAACATTCCATCTCTACCTTTGGAAATAAGCCAGGAAGATTCCAGGTTGGCCCAGTCAGAACCTACCCCAACTCCTGCCAAGCCAGGGCTGGCTATAAGCAACCGTGGAGGCTGGGGCACAACTGGATCTTAGCTGGGACAGGAAGGACATACCCCAGCCTCGGGCCCAGCCCTGCCTGGCACCTGCGCTCTCCCCTTACACCCCATCACACTTGACCTCAGACATCTATTGTCACCTCACCTGAGAAAGCCCTGTGTCCATGCCTCTCCTGGGCTCTGCTCTTGGCTTTCTCCTTTTCTCTGCTTCGTGAGGGAGTCAGCCTGCCCCTGAGAACTGGGGGTAACAGTCACTTACGGCCCAGAGCCCATAGCTCTGGATCTCAGCTCCCGTCTGTTAGATACAAGCCATTGGGAGGACTGGAGGCAACAGGGAGGGTCTGGGAAACCTAAGCCCCCTTCAGGACTAGAGAGAGCCCTGTCTCTGTGGTCCCCTCATGTGAGTCTTCTCCACTCCCCGGTTCCATCTGTTCACCACTCCTAGCCATCCTTGATACTCTCTGCAAGGAGGAGTAGCAGCAGGGACGCCCCTGCAAACAGTCTTTGGGGCACTCTGTAGTACCCCAGCCTGAGACCGGAAGCTGTTTGCAGCAAGTAGACACCTTGCAGGACCAGCTCCCTGGACTCAGGGAGGAGTGAGGTAGAGCACCTTTCAACGACCTGACTCCAAGGTTGCAGGAGAGGCCTGATCAGTGATGACCTACTATGTGCCAGGTCAAGAAAGACTCTTTCCTCCCCTGGAAAGACCACTGACTTTCCACCACAGTCCATCTCTCCCTGGCCTCTGTATTCTAGCCCCTCAGCCCCTTGGTGGATACCCTCAGCCCCCAGATCTGTTCTTGGCAGTTTCCAGGAACTGTCCACATTTACCCTAAAGGTTTCCTGAGGGAGGATGAACCCTGACTCAAAGGCCAACCCCAGATGTCGGGACTGCATGCTCCAAGGGTCTTTCCCATGAGTCAGCTGTCGGTACTGAAATGCAGGGAGTCGGTACTGAAATGCAGAAGTACACACTGGTGTGTGCGCCCACTCCTGTTTACCCAATTCCAAGCCACCTGGAGATAAGCACACAGAGAAAGCCTTCAGCATCTCTCTGTCAGTGGAGTGATCCAGCCAGTTTCTGTGTCATCTGGCTGTCAGCCACCTCAAAGGCCTGAGGCAGACTGGAACTCAGAAACTGGAGGCAGAGGCAGCCAGACCTTCAGCTGGTCTCTCTATGCCCTGGGAACTTCCCAACGTCCCCCCACACCAAATCCACCCAAGCCTCTCCAGAGAGCACAGCTGATGGCCTTCACCTGGTATGGGGTGACCACCATCACCACTGCCAAGCGAACACATCGCATCTCTGGAGATACAACTAGGGATGTAAGGATTCAGGCATTAAGCTGGCCCTGTCACCTGGCAGAATGCACTCGGGCAGTACCTTGGTCAGCCCAGGGTTCCGTGGTTGCATAGTCTGCCCGCAGGTGTAAAGGACCCCTTAAAAAACAGACCCCGCCCACTTATGCTCTCTTTGCTGCTCCTCTCTTTCCCTCTCTTTGTGCTGTCTCTTTCCTGCTGTTCCCCTGGGGCAGACAGGACTTTTCCTGTCTCTCTCTTCTCTTCTGTCCTCTCTGTGTCTCTTTACCTCTGTTCTCTTTCCTTCCCCTTCCCTCCCATTTCTAATAAAGTTCTCACTTAAGCCCTGTCTGCCTGGCATGTTTGCCCCTCTGCCTCCGTGAACCTTGCCCACCATGGAGTCTGCCAAGGTGTCCTCATCATCGTGTCCTCCCACCCCCACCCCCCGACGTGCAAGGTCCCTCTCACAATTTATCATAACAAGGGAGGTGCTGCTGGTATTGGGTGGAGACCAGCATTGGGATACTGCCCAGTGCCCAGCACACAAAGTTCAGCCTGTGCCCCAAACGTGCACAGTATTAGGTATGAAGTCCAACAGCTGTTGATGGGTGGCAGAAAGTTTGGAGCAGGCTCTAGTGATGACCCAAGTGAGATGAGACCCAGGCGGCGATTACATCATGCCCTGCCTCCTTACCACACCCAGCCAGGGGAATCCACAAATCTGGGGAACCTAGGCTGGCAGTTGAGGCCAGAACAGCCATAGGGACACAGAGAGGGGAAGGCCCAGTAAGCCTGGGACACTGTCCTCCCCGTCCCTTTGCACTGAAAGCAGAAATAACCTGGGTTGGGGAACTACAAGGCCCAGGGTTGCCCTGCTGTAGTACTGTGGTTTGGTCTCCTCTACACCACATACCCATGACGCCATCCCAGACATGTAGACATGGTAGTGAGATAGCCCATAAAGAAAAGCACCTCAGCAGTGTGACCTCTCTGTACTCACCAGAAATAGGTTGTTGGGGATGTAGCCACTCCAGTTCCCAAAGGCTGGAGATCACATCAGGTTCTTATCTGCTGTCTTATGGAATCCCCTAACCTGTAACTAGCGGGGGCGGTCTAAAGTCACCAAGACCTCAAACGCTGCAGCTTCTGGAGTTGGTGAGCTTTCTGCCATTCAAGAACATCCCCCTCCCCCAATCACAGGGGCAGACCTCATTCTAAGCCTGGGAGTCTTGTACCATAAGCTCATGGAGCAATCCCTACTACAGGGACACACGGGCTTTGAGGCAGCAAGGAATATGCCGTCCACCAAGGAAAAAACTGATCAGGTGAGCCACCTCTACTTCCTGCCCCCTCACCTACAGATAGTCAGGCTCTGAGACTTCCTTCTGTATTGGTGATAAGTCATGTGACCCAAAGTCATACCTTACCCCCTGACTCCCATTAGAAAAGAACCCCAGCTGTTTCTTCACTTACCCACAAGATCAAGATGGTGATGGATGCCCACAGGACCACAGACAGACACATATCTGTCACTCAAACCCACAGCACACCCACCTACAGAAGCCTCCAGTACGACCTCCAGTGTACACAGTGCTCAGGACACAACCCTGGGCTAAACTTACTGCCCTGGGACTTCAGGCAAGCTGTCTTCTTTCCATCGGCTGGCTCCCTGGGGACAGAGTAAATTGGTGCTCAACTGAGCAGGCTGTGGGTGTTCCTCCCAGCTACACCACCTCTCCAGGGATGCCCTCCATCAAAGGACCATCTTGCCAGAGGGCTACACTTGGTTCTGAGTCCAGTGTGCTGTGAGGTTGCAGATTGCTGTCTGCTAAGCCTTCTGCTAACAAAACAGGTCCTTCCAGCTCCCAAATTGGCGCCAGGAATGCTTGAGCTATTACTTCAGTCTGTTTGATGGACATGCGTTCTGTTCTTCTGGGAGTCCCTATTTCTCTAGGTCCAGATCCATTTCAACTGCTTCCTACAATGTGGATATACAGTTGTATACACTAATATCTTTCTTCGGGATTTCTTTTTGTTTAAAAAAAAATTTTGTGCTTGTTTATTTATTGTGTGTGTATGCATGCCACAGAGCTTGTTGGGAGGTCAGAGGACAACTTGCAGGAGTTGGTCCTCTCCTTCCACTATGTGGTGTCTGGGGATTGAAGACATATCATCAGGTTTGGCAGTGAGTGCCTAAGTCATCTCACTGGCCAGTTTTTTTTTTTTTTTCACTGTTTTATTTGCACAGAGAAAACTCACCCTCCAACACTCATGCCTACAGCTTTAACAGCTGTGTATCCCCTACCGCACGAGTTCCACAGACCCCAAATTCTCTCATGCACTCGTGCTCCATCTTCTGGACTACCAGCCAGTTGAAAAGGTAACTTCCAGCTTGGATCAATTAACTGCTATAAGATTTTCAGCACAATTTCTGGATAGTTAGGGGTGACAAATCATTCCATGTTCTTTTACAGACGCACCTAGTCTCCCCAGCAACAGTGGAGCATTCCTTTTGCTACAGGTTTGTCTGAATGTGATGTGTCTGTCAGCTTGTTTAGTAACGGCTTAGCCATTCTAGTGTGTGTGCCGCTGTAATAACCGGGGTTTTCGTGTGCGTCGGCTTGACACCTCTGAAACCTCTTGGCTGCTGTGTTAGTTCATAACACTGGGCTGTTTGTTTATTGTTGAGTTCTGAGAGTTCTTTACATATTCTGAATAACACTCCTTTATCTGATAAATAGTCCCCTCTGTGTCACTGTGGCTTATTATCTTTTAAATCTTCAGCCACAGCCCCAATCTTTACTACATCCTCTTTCTTGGAGTTTTTCTTTAACTCTTGATTTTTATCTCTGTTTTTCAACATTCAACATTGTTTACAACATTAAGTAGGACCTAACCTACTTCTTTGCCCTATATGTGATTCCTTTTTAAAAACTAAAGTATAATTTGAATAATAGTACAGTTAAGCCCTTCCAGGCATCTAGTGCTGAGTAAATGAGCCTAGGCATGCCTTCAGCTGCTACCCCTCCCCCTGTGCCAGCCCTAGTGACCTAAGCCAGAGCCCACGCTTCCCAGCCCTAAGGCGCTGTCTTCACTACACACGGGTCTGGAGCTGCTTCTCAATGCTGCGGTCTTGCCGTGGCCACAGGTCGGTACTGTGTTTGTTGCAATTCTGTTTTCTGTGCTTTACATTTATTAAGACCTCTGCTTTGGCTCATGGGTTATCTGGGAGTGTGCCTGGGCTTTCAAACAGGAAGCAATGTCAAAAGGGTCGGTCATACGGTGTGACCGAATGCTCTTGCCAGTCACATTCTATAGTTACCCATTTACAAGCCCCACCCTTCAGCCCACCTGTCCCCATCTCCACCACCTACCTACTTACCTCTCATCCCTCCAGCCTGCCATCCACCCTCTCTCATCCATCTTCCTAAGTGTTTATCCTCCCTCTCTTGCTCATTTAACCACCCAGATCTCTCTCTATCCATCACTCCTCCTCTCTATCCACCCACCCACCCTCCCCTTCTATCTATTCTTATTAAACCCCAAGGCAACCCCAGTGTCTGGCGCCAAACAAGCCCTCTCTTCTCACTCTGCCATTCCTCTGGCAAGCAGAGCTGGGAGAGGGGCAGGAGGGAGCTGGGGACTTCCCAGGGACAAAGGCCTGACCACCCTCCAGATGTCCACCACAGCTGCCCAATATTCTGGGCTCTGGGCCTTGTTTTCCCACACCTTTTGCCCCAAACTACCCTCAACAACAGCAGCAGGAAGACGGGTAGGATCACACTGGAGTGCATTGGCTGTGGTGACTTCATCCATCCGTAGAGGACTTTGTGGTTAGGTTCAGGGGATGCCGTCTAGCTGAAGAAAGCTGAGGTAGGCAGCCTACGGCACCCACTGGTGGGAGAAGCCTCCTTTGAACCTAGGCCACATTGGCTAATGTTTGATGCCAAGCCTTGGAAACCAGCATGGAGAAGGAAGAAATGTGTGTGCTGGTTTTCCCTCTCCCCAGTAAATGGCAAATATCCAAAGGTAGGGTGGAGGGGGTCTGTTTGTTTACTTGTTTGAGCGAGGCCCTTGCTATACAGCCCAGGCTGGCTTTGAACTCAGGACCTTCCTGCTTCTACCTCCCAAGTGCTGGCATTACAGGCATTTGTCACCATGCAAGGCTAGGATAATTTCTTGACACAGAGACACCAGAAACATCAACCAGGAAGTCTTCCAGGTCACAGTGACATGTTCTAGGCCCCTGGGGCTTCTCAGAGCTCCTGGCTCATGTGCCCCATAAGGACAGGAAGGCAGCTAGAAGTAACTGGACACTTGTTCAAACCTTTTTCCCATTGGTACTGGGAGATAGTCAGTCACTGTACCCTAGGGTCATCCCTTCAGGGTCACCTCTTGGTCCGCTCTCCTGACAAGCCCTAGTACCTGAACAAGGACACACATCCCATCCATAGGAGTGGCCGCTGGGTACAGTTGTCTGACCACACTCAGTGGGATTCCTGAAGCATGCCAGGCCCTGCTGGGGGAATGTAGCATCTCAGTGTTTGGCCAACAAAGACCCCTGACTGGCTGAGATACCCCCGATTCTTGCTCAGGGAGCTCTGGCCCCATGCATGCCACATCTTCCTCAGGCCACCTATGGGGCAGCTCTTCTTTGGTCCAGGCCTGCCAGCTTCTTCAGATGCCACAATCTCCTGGGGACAAGGAGGATGAGCAGCCTGGGAGCACTCATCACACTGCCTATATAAAGAGCTAGGGCCATCCCACTTTAATAACAGACAGGAAAGTGCCAACACACAAACAAACATCAACAATACAGAGGACATACAAGGCATATATGAGGGGCCTGTATTTCTACAAATCTCAGAGGATTCTTGGCACCTTTCACACAGGCACAAAATGAAGATTATGGTGACTGGGTTCCTAGGTCCCCACCCTCTACACAGTGGGGAAAGGGGAGACATTTCTCATTCACCCTAAACTCATCCTGCAAATAACTTAAAAAAAAAAAAAAAAAAGACAGAGTCTCACTATAGAGCCCTGGATGTCCTGGAATTCACTGTGTAGACCAGGCTGGCCTCAAACTCACAGAGCTCTTCCTGCCTCTGCCTCCCTAATCCTGGAACTAAAGCCATGAGTCACCATGCCTGGCTTCTGAGCAACTTACCACACACCTTCTCCAAATCCTGGAAAACAAACAAACAAACAAAAATCCAAACAAAACACCAGAGGAGAAAAAGGAGGAACAGGGAGGAGGGAGAGTGAGCATTTGCAGTGACATCCCTTGGTTAGTAGCTCCTAAATCCGGGAGGGGAAGGTGGAGAACTTCGAGGACTCATTTCCCTCCCAACCCTCGTGTGACACCCACACAGGAAGCCCTATTCCTCAGTTCCTTCAGGTGGACAGGCCCACCACTTAGGCTGCGAGGTCACAGCCCCTGCCTGCTTGTCCACGTGAACTGACCCCAGTAGGTACGTAGGGTCCCAGGGTCACCATTGCTCTTGCCTTCTTCCTCTTAAGCATGTTCTCACACAGGTGCTCCAAGTTTCAGCCCACCACAGCCCTGCAGCCCTGCAGCCCTGCAGCCCTGGACATTAGTGAGCACGGGGGGGGGGGGATATAGGGAAAAGGGGACTAGCCAAAGAAACACACCCCGAGCAGAACCAAAGAAACACACTTTGGCCCCACAACCAGAACCAAAGAAATACTCCCTGACCCTGAAACCAGTGCCAAAGAAACACACTTTGTCCCTGGAATCAGAGACAGTGAAAGAAATACACCCTGGCCCTAAAACTAGAGCCAAAAAGCTAAAAAGGACCAGTGAAAGAAATACACTTTGGCCCTGAAACCAGAACCGAATCTGACCCTAAACCTGTTCAGAAAACCAACCAATCCCTGAGAAGATCTAGCCATCCTAAACTCAGGAATTAAAATTTGACCAATCCCCACCCTGGAAAAACTCCACCCATTAAGAATCCCTATATAAACACTGTGTTCAGCTTGAGAGTGTTCTGGCTGCACCTTGGCAGAAGGCAGCCACTCTCCTGGATTCTTCCCTCCCAATAAATCTCTTGAATGAGTTTGGGTGAAGACCTTCTTTCCCTGGAGCAGAGATGACCCGGGACAAAGCAGGGCTGTAACACTTTTTGCTGGGGAAACCTTCCCCTGGCTAAGCAGAGTTGTTACACTCTGCTCTCTGGGGGACACTGGAGCCAAACTGTAACAACTTCGCCAGGGGAAACCCTCTCCTGCCCAGCAGAGCTGATACACTGGTGAAGCCTTCCCCTGTAGCAGGGCTGTGAGCTGCTATGCTTATTGTGACCTGTGGCATTCCTTGGCTCCAGAGTGCCAGGATACCTTTCCGTCTGAGCTGTAACATTCAGTATTCTTTG
The DNA here is from genome assembly GCF_003668045.3 of Cricetulus griseus. Taxonomy (NCBI): domain Eukaryota; kingdom Metazoa; phylum Chordata; class Mammalia; order Rodentia; family Cricetidae; genus Cricetulus; species Cricetulus griseus. Next base: position 181,182,400 of record NC_048598.1, on the reverse strand, counting down.
GCTCCCAAGCGCCATAATCCATCCCTGTCCATCCCATCCTAACCATGGAAATGCTTACAGCCAGCTTGTGGGCAGACGGCCTTTTCTCTACCAAGTCCTGCTTGTTGGCCAGCACTAACACCAGCACTCCCTGGAGGCTCTGTTGATCCATTGTAGTCTCATCTCTGCTTCCTCTAGCCACTCAGTCTCTCCAAGTCCACCACAACACCACCATCGGTCTGGTGGGTGCAGGACTGACTGACTCATTGTCTCTCTGCTTCCCTTGACTCCCAACATGACACGCTTGGAAGGTGATTCCAGGAGACTCTGCCAAGGGCACTCTGATCTCAGTCTTGAAGCCTTGGGTTGAAACATTCTGAACGAACTGCTTGAACTTTAGGCAGTGAAGAAGAAAGGTCTTCCCGGCCTAGTCCAGCCTGGTGACAAATGCCCTCCTAGCCCGCCACACAGCTTCACCAACTCTGAGAAGCTCCTTGGCCACAGAGCGCGCTCTTCGTCCTCATTTGTGACCCCAAGAGGCTGCCACCCGGAAGAGGTGGTGCAGTGCAGAAGGACAGACAGACCTAAAACTTAATCTGTTTAGATTTCCAACCGTGGCCTGCCGACCTGCCACCTGGTGGTTGCCACAGTCCTTGCACCTGCGCATAGCATAGACTAGTCCTGGATTCCTGCTTGGCTCCAGTCTCCTTTGCCAAACCTGTGCCGGACTCAGGAAGGGAGGTAAGGGGAGCACTTTTGTGTGGGCTGGAAGCGGGCTGTGCCCACCCCCACCCCCACCCCTGCTCACCCAGCTTCTAGGGTTCCCGTCTGTCCCCCTCCATCAACTCTTCCGTAGGATCACAACATCTGTAAGTCCCCAAAGCATCGCACCCCCGCCAGACACTCGCAGACCTGGATAAGAGATTGTTCTTGCAGATAAAAAGGGCTCGCCCGGCTTTCGCTGTCCGGGACACTTTCTTTCCCATCCGGGATGCTGAAACTTGCTGCCCCTTCTGGCCCGGATCCAGAGTGACTTTAACACACCCTCACGCCCCATGCCACCCTTTGCTGGAGCTTACAGTCCAGTCCCCTCTCCCAGGGAATGTCACGGTCCGCTCCCGACCCTCCCGCACTTCCTCCCTGCTCCACACGCATCACGTCCCCGGGCTTCGGACCTCCCCCGCCTCCTCCGCCCCCTGGGCAAGCTGTTGGCGGTTGTCTGGCAGCCTGGGGCCAGAGCCCGCTCCCACCCACACCCCGCGGGGAGTGGAGCGCGCCGGGGCCTGCCGAGGCGGCAGCGGGGGAGTCCGCATCCCTGGAGCGAGCCTCGGCAGGTAGGGGCAGAGCCTCGCCCCCGCCTTCGCTGGCTGTCTGGAGCGAACCTGCGTGACCCGCTCTGGCTTCCTGCGGTTCCTGCGCGCGCGCGCGCTCTGGGCGGACCGCGGCCAGGAATCCGGGCAGCGCCGCCACGAGCGCACAAAGCCTTTGCCCACGTTGTAATTTGCACAATAACCCGACGAAGTACGGATTGCTATTGCTTCCAATTCGCAGATTCGGAAGTCCAGGTGTAACACATTCTCACCCAGACGCACCCCTCCCAACATAGGGTTTCGCACGGAAAGGAGTTCTTCGTGACCTTGCAGACCGAATGAGTCCAGTCTCATTGGTCTGCAGCAAGGGGAGGGCAGGACAAGATCAAGAAGAGGTGAGGGTCCAGATTGACTTGTCAAGGGACCCGCTCTCCGTCGTCCCCCCCCCCCGGGAATCCGGCTCTGCCTGTCAAGCCGCTGGACTCATTGGAGACCCTGTGAGCATGTGGCATAGGTGTCTTGAATGGTGTGTGTGTGGGGGGGTGGCCTCTGCAACTCCTGCCCTAGGCCTGCTGGCTTAAGGAAGGGATTAGAAGGCGGTGGGCTCCCCTGAGGAGATGCACACAAACCTCTTTCCTTCCCCTGGGCCAGCCTCCTCAGAATCCCGCACTCACTGAGCAGGCATCCATCTATGCCAAGATGCCAGGTGGGGGTCACTAGAGAAAGCCATGGAGCAGTTCCAGCCCAGTTCTTACCTCGAGGCTCTGGGTTTGAATGGCAGCTACCATGGACACTTTACCACTTTATCTGTGCCTCCGTCTCCCTGTCTGTGCAAACGGTTTTATTTCCATGTCAGGACGGTTCCTAGATCTGGAATAGTGCCTGAAAAATGTGTCACAGTCACAGTTTCTGGAAGCAAACCTAAGGTGGGGGACACCTCACACCTCTCCTAGCCCCTCAGCACCTGCACAGTTGCTCTATCATATCAGCTCTGGGCTCTGAGAGCAAGAGACTGTCCAGCTGAGAGTGTGGACAAAGTTGGGCAAACGCACACATACACTCATTCATCCATCCACCAAAGCCTTGTCCTAAGTGTCCAAACCATGACTATAGATGTCCAATCCCAGAATCCCTAAACCAGGTCAGTGTGGCTCTCCCAAGTTTGGTGACATGATTAGTGAAGTCTCCAGGACCAAAGACCTCAGGCTGACCCACGCCTCCTGCAGCATGGTCACCCGAAGGTTCAAACTGACCACACTGCCCCAGTGGAGCCGTTAGCCAGCCTCCTCTGGCACGTGGGCAAGAGCCGGGGACAGCTAGCCTAAAGCCCAAGTCAACACTGTGGCCACCAGGGGGCGCCCAGCTCCAGAGGCAAGGTTGGGCACCATGTCCCTAGATTGGGAGAGGGCTCCTGAGCTCAGCAGGGCTTCAAGACTACTCAGAGAGGTAGTACTGCGATCCCACTCCACTGTGGACACGTGCCAGAGACTGGGACAGCCCCGGTCCACACTCTTAGGAGTGGGAGAGTTGGGTCTCTTAAGATTTTCCCAAGTCCACCTTGAACCTGCTTGAACCAGGAGAGCATCATTGACCTCTCCTGGACCTGTTTCCTACCTGTAAAATGGTGCTGGTGTTGGTGGTGGTGTTGGTGGAGGAGGAGATGGAGACTGTGGGAAGCCACACTTGGGCCCTGGGACTAGGGGTCTACCCTCACCTAGCACAGGGGCTTCCGTCTGCTGTCTCAGGCACGTGCCTATGGGTCAGGGGAGGGCTCACAAGACAGACTACTAGAAGACCCTCTCGGGTGCCTCTGGGCTGTAGGGAAGCTGCTTCGTGGAATAACCTCCGTGCTGTCAACAAGTTTTTGTGGGCTGTGGGCGCTTCTGAGAGGGCCCCAGTGTGCCAGGGTCCTGTGTCCGTGCAACCGCAGAATGCCCACCAAACAGAACCCTCCTCCCCGTGGTAGCCCTGCGAGCGAGCCCAGGAACGCCTGTCACTTCAAGGTCTCCCTACAGTGGCCTGGCGATGTGGAGACCCCTCTGGCCCTCCTGCTTCATGCCATCCAGAGCAACCAGAAGGGGCCAGGCGCGGGCTGGGCCTGGCAAAGGCCGCCCGCCTCCCAGGCAGCTGGGGCTGAGCGCTGGTAGCACGGCCGTTCCCACGCTCGCTCGCTCGCTCGCTCGCTCGCCCGCCCGCCCGCTCCGTGAAGCCAGTTTGTCTCTCCAGCCCCGCCCCGCCCTTGCCGTGCTAGGCCCCGGGCACCTGGAATGTGGTTGAAGATTCTGTCCCCTGGGGCCACGGATTCCTGTCTCAGTGGGCGAGGGCGGAGGCCCGCTTTCCGCCCTTTGATCCCGGCCAATTCCAGCTCGCCGGCCACGCCCAAACCCTGCCAGCCCGACCCAGAAGTCAGCGGGGGCGGGGCTAGTCTCGGCTCCTGCGCCTCTGGGTCTCTGGCCTGGGCCTGCGGTTCTGGAGTTCTGTCCCCGGCGGAGATCCCTTGCTCCGGACGGAGAGTGCAGCCTGGTGCGCGGCAGGGCTGTCGTGAGAGTGTTCTAGCCCCGTGCCCCGGGCAGTCCTTGTGAACCTTTGCCTATTCGTCCTATTGGCGCTCAACAACCGATTCTGGGATTTGGGGTCCACTAGCAGGAAGGAGGGGCACCCTCTAAGTCCAAGAAGGCAAGGCCACGACGGTCTCAGGACCCAAGTGTACGGGGCTAGTTTCGGGGTCCACAGAGGCGATCCCCAGAGGTAAATTAGGGAGCTCCTGAGATGTCCCGGCATCTGGAGAGGTCACTTGCCTCAGTTTCCCCATTTGCTGGATACAGTGACATTAATAAACATGCCGTGGTGCTTGGGGTGGGCCTGGGACTTGCTCCATCCTTCTGAGTGGCCCGACTCCGGAGCCATCTGGCACTGTCTAAAGGCGGGGCGTAGGTGGGCCTTGCTTCTTCTGGGGGCTGCCTGCCAGGTGGGCGCCCCTCAGTCACTGCTGCCAGCTTCTGCCTGGCCGGCGCGTGCCACAGCCTTGCCATCTCCGTTCCCAACAGGAATGAGCCCGGGAGAGGAGAGGAACTCCACAGGGTCCTCTGGTCTCCAGGGTAGGGGGTGAGAGGGGCGCAAGGGGCTCACGGGCAGTGGGCGGGGAGAAAGGTCTTCCCGGGAAATGGGAAGACTGTGTGGCCGCGTGGTCGCTGACACCCTCGGAACAGCATGGAGTAGAGGGCGGGACAGGGCCACCGGCAGATTCCAGCGCGGGGGTCGGACAAGCCCGCGCCCGCGCACCGCCCTCCGGGAGGGAGCCCGGGTTGGGGGCAGGGCAGGGCGGGGAGGAGGGGACCCTGATCGCGACACACCCCCAATAAGAGCGGGGAGGGGCCGGGAGAGGCGGGCGGGACCCCGCCGGTGTCGGGCGGGGAGGAGGGGCGCGGCGGCGGAATGCGCCTTTGTGCGCCGCGGTCCTCGAGCTTGTTCTGGCGGGCCCAGCCGAGCGAGCGAGCGCGCTCCGGCGTCCGCCCCCGGCCCTGTGCATACCTGGCGAGGCTGGGGTGCTGTTGGGCGGGGTTCGTGGGCTGTCTCCGGCCTGTGGTGCTGCCGCTGCAAGCTGGAGAGGTGCAGGATCCCTTCAGCAGGGGCCAGGAGCCCCTCCGCTGGCTGTAACCCCGAATTCACGATGCTCCAGTTCCTGGCCAGCACGGGCATGGCTAGCTCACTGACACCCTCAGAAGGCGGCTAGGCTGGCCTCGGCTTCGGGGGAGGGGGAATTGATCCCCAAATGCTCTGGGGTGTCTAGAGCCGGGTGGCGGCTAAGGCTACTACTCGTGGCGATAGAACGAACGCGACCAATTGGGCAACTAAGGTCACTGCTGAGGAGAGAGAATCTAGCTGAGGTTCTCTGCAGTTCTGAGGGAAGAGGAGATTTAGCCTGGGAACCCACAGGTTCCCGCAGGCTGTGGGGACGCAGGGCAGAGTGGCAGGTGCTGGGAGCACTTCAGAAGCTTGGTGATTGAAGAAGCTTGATTTAGAGTTGTTTCGTCCCCATATGATCAACGCCCCCCACAACCACCACAGCCTCCATTACTCACTGGACAAGTTGTGCAACCCTGCTGTGACCTGGGGTGAACCTACCCAGTCCCCCTGTGTCAATGGGCCTGAGGGCTCCGCTGGGCTGTAGGAAAACTGGTGGGCTACTAGCGGTCCCCTCCTTCCCACAAGCTGACTGTTGCATGACCGCCCATCTGCCTGCAGGCTCATTTAGCACTGAACAGATCAATAACTCCTCAGAGGGACCCTTTTACAGGAAGTATGATGGCAGCAAGGGCATAGGAGGGAGGGCACAAAGGAGGGAGAGGCAGGAAATGCACATGAGGTGTGGCCTTGGGTTGAGTTAAAAGGCTGGCATTCAAGGCACAGAGTAAAGAGGAACAAGGGTGGGCCCCAGGAAAACACATGGAATCCTCAGGTGGAAAATGGGGTGCAGGGTGGGGCCTGGGTTTCGGCAACCCCAGGAGGCATCTGGGAGCCATGCAGGTATCAGAACGGGAGCAGGATTGGATCTGAGGTTTGCAATGATCACTTTGACCAACGTGCAAGCATGGTTATCAGTCGACTATTGCATATTGGATGTTTCCAGATTCCTATAATGGTCTGCAGTGAGGTTCACGGTTCATTGCACACCAAGACCCTGGTGTTCAGCCAGTCTCTAGAATAAGGATTGTTTGACTCCGAAGCAGGGTCACACACAGCCCAGACTGTCTTCAAACGCACTATGATTCCAAGAATGACTGTGAACTCCTGGCCTTTCTGTCTCCATCTCCTGAGTTCTGGGGTTGTGGGCGAGCGACACCATTTCCTGCTTTAGAGTCTCTAGGACAGCATGTACCCATGCTGGTGTAAGGTGAGCCTTCATGCACACACATGACCATCACAGATACCCTCTTAGCTTGTTGACTGACTTTTACAAGGATGTTTTGTTTTTGTTTATTGTTTTTTGTTTTGTTTTGTTTTTTTGAGACAGGGTTTCTCTGTGTAGCTTTCGAGCCTGACCTGGAACTCACTCTGTAGACCAGGCTGGCCTCCAACTCACAGAGATCCGCCTGCCTCTGCCTCCCGAGTGCAGATTAAAGGCGTGCGCCACCAACGGCCAGCTATGCTTTCATTTTTAAACTTGAATTTCCTGAGAAAATATGAGCGTGAACGCCTTCCCTTTGTGCTTCTCTGTGAGTTCCCTTCTGTTCTGGTGAGTACTGGGTGTAATGGCGGTCAGCTGTGAGCTCCCATGCAGCCAGCAGCTCCTAAGGGTCTCACCTCAAGAAAAGCAACAGCATGCGCACTAGCTCAGAGCCCTGCCCCTGAGGAGTCAGAGTATTGCTGTCCCCCCTTTGGGCACTGAGTGTGCTGGTGACCCAAGGTGTCAGACCTCTGCAGTGGGAGCTGCTTTGGCGAACCCTGGCACTGGACCATCCGTGGCCCCAGAAAGCCTGCATTGAGTACACACTTAGTACCTCACGGTGGACGCGGCTGCTGCCGCAACCCTCCAGCAGGCACAGCTGCACTTCACAGGCATGTGCCCACAGATGCATGTGTTGCATGTTTTCCAGCTGGTGTTCAGTGTTCTGACAGTCACCCTGGGCACAAATGGCTCTGGTGTTCTCCCTGTCATGGTCTCTTCTTCAGGCTCCTCTGTGAACTCTTAGGGAGCTGAGTTCCTCTGTGCCTTCCTGCCTGACTCTTGGCTAATTTTCTTCTCATGTTCAGTCTTCCATGAGCACACGCACACACGAACTCACGCAAAGCTGAGTACCTTGTCTAAAACCAGCAGAAGGCATGCTGGAACATGCCTTGAATCCCCGCCTGATGGGCTGGGAAGAACTTGGGTCTGATCACCATCTGATGTCTCAGGAACTCAGGGCACAGAGGGCTGGACAGAGGCCCCAACACAGCCCATTGGCCTGTGGCCCAGCATGTGAGGCAGGGGCATGCTGCTCACTTAGTCGCCAGGCCTCAAGGCAGGGCAGCCTGGGGACGACTGGAGAGTGACTAGGTCTTGCAGCTCAGGTGGGAATGGCTGAGCCCAGCCATAGAAGCTCCATAGATTGTAGGATCAATCTCTCCAATGAGGCATCTTGCATTAAAAGCAGACCTACAAGGCCAGTGATTTTCTTGTTCCCGAGTCTGCTGCTCAACACTTCTCCCAGGCCTCCAAAGCCACAGGAATTTGGGCAGAGAAGCCAGCACACTTGGCAAAGGCAACCGTAGCCTGGAGTGCACCCTGGCAACCTGGCCTCCATTCACAGAGGAGGCAGAAGGGTGCTGTCTGTTCCAGGCTCTGCCGTGGGCCTGGACAGAGATGTCTGGTTGTTTGTTTTGGTTTTATATCAATGTCTGGGTTTTAAGTTTAATTCCTTAATATTTTACATTTGTGTTCTTTCTGGAAGTAGTATCGCTTACATGTGTTTAGTTACAGGTGTATTTTAATGCATCAAAGTTTATTGACTTTTTTTTTTAAACCTTGCTGATGCTGCATTAGAGCTGATGAGCAATTGTTGGTTGCTCAGGGCTTTCTGTGGAAGTTAACACAGAAACTAAATGTCAGTAAACACAGTGTGCAGTTTTGTCTTCCTTCCTCTGATTCCTGCACTCCTCATTTCTTTTTCTTGTCTTGTTGCATTGACCAGGATGTCCAGAATGGTGCTGAACACTGCAAGTGAGCATCGTTTGTTCCATGGAGATGTCCTCTCCATGTCTTATTCTCTAGGGTCCCTTTCAAAGTCCCATGTATGGACTGTGTGTCATCAAACATTTTATTCTTCAGCAATGTAACAGTTTTGGTACTTTCCTTCTTTAACCTGGCTAATTGCTATGTTATGTTTTTAAGATTTGTTTGGTTGGTTGATTTTGGTTTTCCAAGACAGGGTTTCTCTGTGGCTTTGGAGACTGTCCTAGAACTAGCTCTTGTAGACCAGGCTGGTCTTGAACTTACAGAGATCTGCCTGCCTCTGTCTCCCAAGTGCTAGAATTAAAGGTGTGCGCCACCAACGCCCGGCTGTTTTTATTAGTTTTAAGTGTGTGTGTGTGTGTGTGTGTGTGTGTGTGTGTGTGTGTGTGTGGTATTTGTGTGATATGATGTGATGTGTGTGTTGGGGTAGTGGTGGCTGTGGTGTACATGCACATGTGGAGTCCTTATCGTTTCAGACAGGGGCTCTCACTGGACCTAACATTCATCAATTGGCTGACAGGCTGGCAAGCAAACTCTGGGGTCCACCTGTCTCTACATCCCGCTGTTGTAGGGATGTGTGTAACCACATCTACTTTTTTTATGTGGTGCTGGGAACTTGAACTCTGGTCTTTTTCCTTTTTACTGTGGTAACTAGGAACCTTTTTTTGTTGTCATTCTTGCAAAGAATTAGAATTCATTAAATAGAAACTCCCTTGGGGTCTTTGAGACAGGGTTTCTCTGTAGCTCTGGCTGTCCTGGAACTAGCTCTATAAACCAAACTGGCAGAAATCTTCCTGCCTCTGCCTCTTGAGTGCTGGGGAGATGGGTCAGTGGTTATGAGCACTGATTACTCATCCAGAGGACCTGGGTTCAATTCCCAGCACAAACAACAACAAACAAACCTGTAACCTGTAATAAACACTCTAACATCCATGTTGATGGCAGAGGACAGTAGTTACACACATTTTATGGGGAACAGGCACTCTCATAATGTGAAAAGATCTTACAAAGTCTAGGTAGGTGAGGAAGCATACAGGAGAGAGCTTATCTGAGTGGGGCACGTGGCAATCGTGTGTCCCCTGATAGGAGATAACAGGAGTCCAGCTTCCCACCTGAGATGACCTGATCTTACTAAGACTGTCTGTCCTGGATCTACTGATGAGACCCATCCAAACTGAAAAACACTCTAGGAAGCAACTGACACCTTTCAAGTATCAAGGACACAGAAGTCAAGAGAATACATATGAATTTTTCCCGGGGCTGGAGAGAAGGCTTAGCAGTTAAGAGCACTGGCTGCCCTTGCAGAGGACCTGGGTTAGACTCCTAGCTCCCCCACACAGTGGCTCACGGCTGCCTATAACTCCTGTTCTAGGGGACCTGATACCTTCTTCTGACCTCTACAGCGACCAGACACACATCTGAGGCACATACATACATGCAAGGCAAACATTCATGCAGTTACAGCAAATAAAGTTATACAATTAATAAAGAAGAATTTGCTCAGATAGAAGGCAGTTGGTGGCAAAGGGCCAGCCAGCACAGGAGGGGTCCCAGGCGGCCCTGGGGAAGCCGATAGCACTTGTGTGGGATGTGAGGACCACAACAGTGACATGTAATGCTGACTTCCTGATCCTGACAGTGCTGAAGAGCTTTGCCTGGAAAGTACACCCTGAATGCCTGCATCCGATGGACACTGGGCCAGCAATAGACTCTTCAACAATCCAGGAAAACAGTTAAGACCTTCCTGACACTATAGGCATGTTTAGAAATCATGTTTGTCCATTTGACCTTATGTAAATATCACCTCAAAGAAAGGACACATGTATTTTGGAGCCTGTCCTGGCACTCACTCTGTAGACCAGGCTGGCCTCAAACTCACAGAGATCCACCTGCCTCTGCCTCCAGAGTCCTGGGGTTAAAGCTATGGGCCACCAACACCAACGTTTTCAAACATCTCTTCAAGCATATTGTCCTTTAGTGAAGCAGCTTCCTTCCGTTCGAGAGCTGTTCCCACTTGTCCACACCCAGGGTCTGATTTTTCTCCCATGCTGCTCGACTCCTACATACTACATACTATTTTTACAGTGAAGTTACTCAATGCAAACTTTACAGTATTATCCTATACTTTAAAAGTTTTAATCAATATTTATCAAGAAATACTTTAACAGCTGAGTGTGGTGGCGCACACCTTTAATCCAAGCACCCCGGAAGTCAGAGAAAGGCGGATCTCTGTGAGTTCAAAGCCAACCTGGTCTACACAGTGAGTCCCAGAACAGCCAGGATAGAGAGACCCTATCTAAATGGGGTGAAAAAAAAAAAAAAAACAACCTGGGCTGGAGAGATGGCTCAGAGGTTAAGAGCACTGACTGCTCTTCCAGAGGTCCTGAGTTCAATTCCCAGCAACCACATGGTGGCTCACAACCATCCGTTATGAGATCTGGTGCCCTCTTCTGATGTGCAGATATACATGGAAGCAGAATGTTGTATACATAATAAATAAATAAAATCTTTAAAAAAAAAAAACCTTAAAATATGCAGAGCTCACCTGGGCGGTGGTGGCGCACACCTTTAATCCTAGCACTGGGGAGGCAGAGGCAGGTGAGTTTGAGACCAGCCTGGTCTACAGAGGGAGGGGCATCCAATGCCCTCTTCTGGCCTTCTTGGGCACCCTCAGGTAAACACACACACACACACACACACACACACACACCATTTAAAAATAAAAAAAAAATATCATAAAAATATGCAACATTCATGTGAAATTGCCTGGCTCCCATGAATTTTAAGGGATTGCTCTTTGAAAATGGCCTGCTTAATTGGTATGCTTAGATTCCTAGGTATCTTCAGACATCTTTTGTAATATAATTATGATATTTAACTATAATTTGTTTCTAGAAAATCGTCTGTTTAAACCAGGCTTTATTTATTTGCTAGGCATTCAAAACGTTCTCTTCCAATTAACCTTTTTCTCTGATTACTTCCTTCTTTTGTGAGTTTCAACATTCCTCTTTCCTGAGTTTGGGTTTTCTGATTGGTTCTCTGTTTTGATTTTTGCCCCAAATAATTAGCTTTGATTTGTTTACCAGTTCTAATCATCTTTTTGTCTTCAAATCCATGCATTTTTCTTTTATCTCTACAGTCTGACCTTTTAAAAACATATCTGCCCCATATCCCCATTGCCCATTTGGTATCAGCCTCCCCATGTACGTGAGTCCATTGTCTGTGACGATGACAGAGGCCCTGAAGCTTGAATGCTTCATACAGAAAAAGCATTTATGTAGCTGGTAATCGCTGTGGTTAGTTTTTGGTTTTTGTTTTTAAATAAATCTCTGTCATTTAATTTTTTATGAATTTTATTTGTGTGCATGGGTGTTTTGTCTGCGTGTACGTATGCTGGTGTACCATGTGTGTGCCTGGTGCCCACAGAGGCCAGAAGAGGGAGTTAGATCTTCTGGCACTGGAGTTACAGACACTTATGAGACATGTGGGTGCTGAGATTCAAACTTGAGTCCTCTCCAAGAGCAGCCAGTGTTAACTGCTGAGCCGTCTCTCCAGCCTCCTGTGATGGTTAATTATAACTGTCACCTTGGCACAGTCTCCGATCACCTGGGAAGAGGGTCTAGGTCAGGTTTGCCGTAAGTGTGTCTGGAAATTGTCTGATTGTGTCAGCGGGCATGGGACGAGTCAGCTGAAAGTGTGTGGTACCAAACCCTGGATTATCAAAAGGGGTCCTGGGTTAGGCAAGAAACACTGAGCTGAGCAGTAGGCATGCATGCTTTACTCTCTCTGCTCTTGACTGCAGAGGTGATGAGCTGCCTTGATTTACCCATGCTGAATGAATAGTTTGTCTCCTAAGTTACTTTCTGTCTGGTGTTTTGTCAAAGCAACGGAAATGAAGCTAGGACAGAAAGTGAAGGTCCAGGGTCGGGCAGTGTCATCGACTGAGCCTCTGGTGAGGGTTCACTTGGTGTACTGTGTCATGGGGACAGTGGGACATAGGATGAGGTAGAACAGAAGCTCACATAGTCAGACAGAAAGCCAGAGTGATAGATTGGAGCCCCATGAGAACTGTGATAACACAAATTACCTAAGAGCCTCCCATTGTGCCCCACTTCCTAACACGGACACTGAGAACCAAGCTCCCAGTTCATAAACCTTTGGAGAATAGCCCATACCCAAGCTCTAGCCACTCCTATTTACTCCCAGCTGAATGACAGTTCCCTAGTTGTCAGCACGTCAGGTGTCAGGTGTTCTACACCCCATATGCTCCTCTGTGTCCCTGGAATCCTCTTGGAGCAAAGTTGGGCTGAACGACTCCTCTTTCCTGTTTCTGGTCACAGCGTTCCTAAAACTCACCCTCTCCCTTGGAGGCACTGGCCACCAAGAAGAAAGATCTGGTGACTCCAGCTAAAATCATTGGGTGAAGAGAGAGAGAGAGAGAGAGAGAGAGAGAGAGAGAGAGAGAGAGAGAGAGAGAGGAGCGCACACCCCTGCACAGAAGGGCTCTGAGCCCACGCGTCCCTTCTTCCCTCCCACGCAGCCCCATCTTCTAACCCTATAAATGGCAACCCTTGCAAAGCTTTTGATGTGGAAACCCTCTTTTCCCAAACTAAGTTTGTACTTATCCCCCTGGGACGTGCTGGGATCTGATGCTAATTGCAGGTTTGCAAGCGGTGAGGGTGGCAGTGAGGAAGTGTGGTGAGGATCAGCACCTGCTTGCAAAGTTAACTGCAAGCAGGTGAGGTCATCCTGAGGTCGGCTGACAAGTCAAAGCAGGCTGGGGGCTAGGGAGGTTCTGATGCCTCCCTCTTCCTCTCACGATTCTGGAATCCCACTCTGTCAGCCAGTACCAAACTCTCCCAAGGGACTGGGGAAGGTGTGTGTGTGTGGACCAGCCCTGCATTCCTCCTGCACGGGCCTCTGCCGCACAGGGGCTCAGCAGCCTTGAGCTGACTATAGGAGCACCAGGCACACTTCAAGCTAAGCCTTCAAGACCCTAATTGCATCACTGTACTTCCTGATACTCAGTGCAGCTCAGCAGAGCCAGCCCATCTTTTTCTTGCCCTGGGCTCTAAGTGTCGCTGTCCTGAACTCTCTCATCCATGGGGTGTCAGATACACTAGACGATCGTTTAGGTCACTGCACCACCACTGCATACTGTGGGTTCCAGAAGGGCTGTCATCGGCAACCATGGCCAGACGGAATCTAGCTCTAGCTCCTGAGTGCCTGCAGTCACTTCTGACTCCACACATTGAAGGACCTGGCTTCCATAGAGTCTAACACCTGGCCTCCCAGTGGCCTGTGACTACCACATAGGACAGAAGGGCCCAAGTTAAGACAGAGAGGGTGGGGATGAAGAGCACCACCACACTTTCCATAAGAATAGAGCCTCAACTGTCTCTCAGAAATAGCCAGTCACAAGCTATGTCACCTCCCATGAATGGGAACCAATCTTGTGACCAGCCTTGTGAAAAAGACGCATTTGAAGGACAGCCAAACAGCTGCTGCTCTGGGTTCACAGGGGCTGGCAGCATGTGAGCAAGCACCAGCCAGCCCCAGAACAGAGGCCCCCCACACACACCCCAAGGCAGTCCCGTGCTAGAGCCATGCACTAGCAGGAACCAACCAGACCCCACAGACATACTGACTGACTGACTGCATACCGACATACTGACTGACTGACTGCAGAACCAGTAAGGGACCTCGGGTGAGCCCTGTGAGCATCTAAGGTACCTAACCCATGGTTCTCAACCATCGTTCCCACCAGTGCCAAGATTTCAGAATCAGGTGCAATCTCACCACACTCTTGGCTTTGCACTGTCTTCCACTACCAGGTGCAGCCTAGAACTCTATAACAAATATCAGAGGACATGTCATGCCCCAGTTCCAAGCCTGGGCACTTTAGGCAGAAACATACACACACACAGGAAATTACACGTTGATGGACGAGGCCGCTGTTATGTAACCATTTCCTCTGAGATTGAAACATTCCAACCTACAGGGAAGCTACTCAAGCAAGACGGTAAACAATCCAAAACAGCTTCAGGAAGTCCCTGAAATTGACCACATCCACTAAGCCCCGCCCAGACTTAGAGAAGCAAAGCTACAAGGAAGACTGAGAGAGCAGGCCAGCTGCCCCACGAAGCAGAAACCAGCCCAGCTGCCTGGAAGAGGTTTAGACCAACTGAGGCACCTGGAAAGGTCATCCAGTGTGCTCCAGGTTGCCAGCTTTGTGAGCTGTCACCTATGCTGGGGTGAGCTTTGGTGGTGTAGCTGTCTTTGTTTCATGTCTGCTAATGTAGGTCACCCCTCACCCATATTCCTGTAAGTAACCCCAATAAAACCCATGATTCCCCAAGTTGGGTTTTGGTGGTACCCATTCTTTGGTCTGTGGGCTTCCTATCTGGGGTGAGTAAAAGTGTGTGTAGAGTCTCCTCAGGAAAAGTTGTGTCACACAGCAGAGGCAAAGGAAGATGTAGCTGGAAAGGGACCCTACGTTTGTGGATTGACAGCTCGGTATGTAAAATGGAGGAAGTAAGCAAGGAAAAAAAAAAAAGAGGGATGGAGGGAGTAAGGGAGGGAGGGAGGGAAGGAGAGAGGGAGGCAGGGAAGGAGGAAGGGAGAGAATGTTGGAGGACTGAGCACCCCTGAAACAGCCCTCTCCTTGCCTCACTCAGCCCCCCCCCCTCAGCAAACTCAGGCCGATCGGCTGGAGGGTGGTTGAGGCAGCTCAAGGCCAACCAACAACTAGAACTGAGGTGGGATAATCCTAAATAAGGTCACAGGGGCCAGCTAGGCCTGGCCCAGATCAGCAGCCCCACCAGGCCAAGCCGTAACCCTATGCTCAGCCATGCATGGTTATTTACTGTGGCAAAGTGAGACAGTCTATTATTCTGCACCACGTGACAGAGATACCCCCCTGACAGTTGATTGCAGCTCTTTATTCCAGACACTTGAAGAGGATAGCTTTGGTGACTGGAGAGTGATACAGGTCAGTCAGGTTGTTACCTCATGTAAGTCTAGTTGATGAGGACAACTCCCGAGCAGAATAGAGTATGGTTCCATTTCTGATGTTTACTGATCATGTTTGGTCCCTCTCTTCCCCCTTTTGGTCTGGAACCTGTATAAGCCCCTGGGAAATCCAAGCTGTTGAGCCCTCAGCAGGAAGTCAAGGCCAGACAGACTTCAGTGGAAGAGAACTCACCCTGTTCCAGCCTCCAAATATTAGCCCATCTCTCTGCTGGAGGCATCCTGGACTCGGGCCTGCATTCTCCCTGGTGAAAGACATCATGAAGGTGACCAACCACTACATATACTTTGGAGTGTCCTCTCCAATCAGTGTCAGTACCGACACCGATGCCGGGTAGGGCAGCCATAAATATGTAACCAGTGCTCCTTCCTGGTGCAGAGGGATCAATAATGGCTGGTCCAGAGAGGTGTGATGCTGAGTTTGTGCAGAGCTCAGGAGGCCTGGAAGTGCTGCCCAGTGACTTTCAACAGAACCGAGCTAGCCATGCCTACCCTGTTGCACAGCCTCTGCGAGGGGAGGAGAGTCACGACGCCTTGCCCTGTGAAAAGTCAGTCAGAGCCTGGCTCTTCCTCCAGCTCCTGAATTCCAGTCCTACACAAGTGCCCCTGTAGGCAGAGGGCAGCAGGACCCCCCGGGTGAAGGGCACTTGGATGATACCTGCAGATTCCCAGACACTGGGTGCAGATGAGTGAAAAGAAACCCGACCAGGCCGACACAGGTCTGGGGTAATTGGTGCAGCCGTACTGGCAGAGGAGGGAGGGTAGGGCTGACCCCAGATTTCTCCACTTGCTTCAAAGCAATAATCCCATGTTATTCTTCTTAAATAGTCCGAGAATGGGGGCGGGGTGGAGTGGAGTTAGCACATAAATTTAGCAAAGTTGAAATAGTCCCGCTCTGAGAAATCCTGGGTTGCACTGGTCACATCTTTAGGGAACAAACAAAACAGGGCTGACCACAGCCTCGTTTGACGGTTACTCTTTTGCATATATGTGAGAATATATTCTGGGAGTCTGGGCAGAGCAGGGTGGCCCAGCCTGGTTCCACGTTCTAGACCATGGTTCCACAGGAGGAAGGTCAACAGAGAGGACCATCAAGCCAGGGAGGCCCTTGGCTGTGGGAAGCCCGGGGAAGGTGGCGAGTGAAGGGTGGGATGGAGCTGTATTTACACTGCCTGGGGCCAGGCTGTGCCAGAAGCCCCTTGCTCAGCGCTCCCGCTCAGCAAGGGAAGGCAGAAGTAAGGTCTTGGGCTAACAGGACTCCTGGAAGACTTAAATGGTGTGGAAAGATACTGGAGACTTTTATTATTTCTGGGGAAGGTGAGAAGATAGGGGTTAGGGTAGAGGAGGAGGAGTGGTGAGAAAATAGATACCCTGAGGGCAGGTCCTGGCTGATTCCCAGGTCCTGAACTGCTAAGTGGTGGGCCAGCCCCCTTTCCAGCATTGTGCCCCTAACAGCTGAGTGGAACTGGGGTTCCCTGACTTAGGTAGGCTGGCTCAACTCCAACTGTACTTATGTAGACTGAGACACACAGAATTGCTACCCTCTGGCTGTTTTTAGAGTGAGGGGGAAAGTTCATGGTTCATTTTGATGGAGTCAAAGGCCCTAGTTGTGGAAGTCAGAGGGCTCCACAAGAGTGTGGATGGGCAGGCTGGCAGTGTGAAGAGATCTGGGAGTCCTCGGTCTCCAGAGCTTGCCAGTAGATCTTGGTCAGATAATCCCAGTGCTCCTGTGTCCGCCTGCAACTGGTGGCATTCAGGCCATGCAAATGGGGACTCCCCTTGCACTTTCTCGGACCTGCTGATGCTCGAGCACCCACAGGGCTGCTGGGGTGTGGGTGCAGGAGAAGGATTCTATGTGTGGGAACTCTCTTGTGATGGGATTCTGACGGACTGGCTGAAGAGCTGGGCTCTGCCGCGTGTAAATTAGAAAACGTTTCTGGAAGCAATTTGGCAGCGCAGATTCTAAATGCTCTGTGACCTGCAACCCAGCAATTTAGTGTCTAGGAATTTAAACAGCAAATTGGACGGATGACTCAATCCCCACCTCCACCATCAACGGAGCCCAAAGCCCAGGCTGTTTCTCAAAAGCAGAAACAGCAAGAGAAGCAAGCAAGGCAGCAGGATCCAAGGTTAGTGAGAGCAGAGGGTCAGTGTCAAGAAAAAAGTGGAACTGGGGAGAGTTCTAAGCCTGTAGCAGCAGGGGACTCGGCAGGGAAGATAGTGTGAATGTGACAGATGGAAAACCACAAAGCCTGAGCGAAGGGTGAGCCTGCGTGATCCACGCCATGTGACTTCCCATGGTACCCAGTGTAGGGGAAGCCCGTGCCAACTGCTCTTGTTTCTGTATGGTGTATGGTGGGATGAGATTCCCATCCCCAACACTCACACAGTTTCTGTACTTTTCTGTCTTTTCACGATTCTCCCCAATGAACAAGTGTTACTTTATAATTGGAAATGAGCAAGCTCGTTTTAAAACCGATGACAGCAAGGCATTGCTGGGAGAAAGCTACACGAGCCCGAGTAGAGGGCGGACCAAAAGCTCACTCATAGCTCAGAAGACCATGATTTGTTACCGTGCCAGCTCAGGGGTTGATCTGTGAAGAACACCCGCCCAGCAAGATCCCAGCCACAGCCACTCAGGAAGCCAACCAGACGCTTTTCACAAAGTCAAACAGGAACTTCCTCCTACCAGCAGCAAGGCGCTGGCCAGAAAGAAGCAAAACCATGGTCCCAGAGCTAGAGAGATGGACCCTGAAGATCAGGACTCCCCGGGACTTTCTTGGGTCTCTCAGGGCCTGAGGTTCACCAGGTTTTCACAGTTTGTGAGGCTGGCGTGGGGGATCATCCTTTGGGGTACTGTGGTACAGTACCAGGGAGGGAAGAGGCCATTTACAAAGCCCAGAGCATTGAGCCTTCCTGACAGTCCTCTCAGGAGGCAGCTGCCAACCAGGTAACAGGAGAGAAGTGCCAATTCCACCGCAACCCAGGATCATAGGCTCAGTGATGGTCACCAAGGCCAAGGCTACTTGCTGGGCAGCAGGACATGACCTCTGCACCACCGTGCCTTTCCATCATACCACCAATGACCAACTTTGAGTAAGACTGACAAGCATGTCCAACGGCAGAGCGAAGTCTGCGGAGGCAGAGCCAGCCTCAGACCAGAATCAAGGATGGCAGAAGTGCTGGCGAATCAGACAGGAACTCCTGCAGCTGTAACCCAGCCATGACACAGGTGCTAAGGTCTCTTCTAATAGAGGAAGCGGTGAATGAGCCCATCAGGCAGTGCAAACGTAGACAAGGCAGAGTCCTAGACAAGGGTCCAAAGGGACATAGAAACCAAAGCCACTGAACAGAAGTGGAGAATGCCCACGACTGGCTGTGCAGCAGTCAGACACAGCCGTGCAGCAGCTGTCTGAGCTCTGGGTCATGACGACAGAAACGAAAAAGAAATGCACCTGTGGTGGTGACCCACCCTAGTGCAGAGACACTGAGGCAGGGGGATCCAGAGTTCTGGCCATCCTGGGTTATACAGCAGGATGTGGGTATGGAGGGAGAGAAGGGGGATGAGGAGAGAAGAGAGAAGGAAGGAAAGGAGAGGTCCTGTGACACGGCTCAGTGAAGGAGCTCACCCCAACCCTGATGACCTGAGTTCCATCACAGGGACCACATAGTAGAGGGAGGGAACCTATTTCCCCAAGTTGTCTTTTGACTTCCTTACATGCATGTATGTGGGCGCGCGCACGCATGTGCACACACACACACACACACATACACAGAGAGAGGGGGGGGGATAAATGAATAAATGTAAGAGAGTGTACTGGCTGATTTTCGTTTGTTTTTGTTTTTTGAGACAGGGTTTCTCTGTGTAGCTCTGGAGCCTATCCTGGCACCTTCTCTGTAGACCAGGCTGGCCTGGAACTCACAGAGATCCACCTGCCTCTGCCTCCCAAGTGCTGGGATTAAAGGAGTGCACCACCAATGCCCAGCCGTACTGGCTGATTTTGGGTGTCAGCTTGACACAAGCTAGAGTCATCAGAGAGGAAGGAGCCTCAGCTGAGGAAATGCCTCCTTGAGATCCAATTGTAAAGCATTTTCTCATTTAGTGATCAATGGAGGAGGGCCCAGCCCGTGGTAAGTGGTGCCATCCCTGGGCTGGTGGTCCTGGGTTCTATAAGAAAGCAGGCTGAGCAAGCCATGAGAAGCAAGCCAGTAAGCAGCGCCCCACCCTGACTTCTGCAAAAGCTCCTACCTCCAGGATTCTGCCCTGTTTGAGTTCCTGTCCTGACTCCCTGCAATAATGAAGAGCAATATGGAAGTTTAAACCATATAAACCCTTTCCTCCCCAACTTGCTGTTTGGTCATTGTGTTTTCACCACAGCAATAGAACCCCTAACTAAGAGAGAGAGAGGAAAAGAACCCAATAAAACAGTTCACGCAGGAACTTTAACCACTTCCAAAAGTGTAACGCACGTGGACATGAGGGACAGAACAGGAATAAAGAAAGAAGCAGAGGAAATATCTGATACAATAGGAACTGAGAGTTTCCCCAAAATTAATGAAGCCACACCTTCAGGGAGCTCAGAAAACACCCAACAGGACAAGTATGGTCTTAGACACCACGACAATACACTTACTTTTTTGTTGTTTTTTGAGACAGTCTCTGTAGCTTTGGAGCCTACCCTGGAACTCACTCTATAAACCAGACTGGCCTCGAACTCATAGAGATCCACGTCCCTCTACCTTCTGAGGACTGGGATTAAAGGTGTGTGCCATTACCACCCAGCCTAACACACCTTATGAAAGGAAGTGTTAACTGACTTATGGCTTCAGAGATTACAGTTCATGATTACTGGGCAAAGGCATGGTAGCAGGGACAACAGAGACCTCACTCACATCGTGATCTGTAAGTAGGAGGCAGAGAGAAACACACTGGGGATGATGGAGTCTTTAGAAGCCTCAAAGCCTGTCCCCAGGACACACCTCCTCCAACAAGGCCACTCCTCCTGATCCTTCCCAAACAGTTCCACCAACTGGAGATCAAGTATTCAGACGTATGTGCCTTTGTGGGCCGTTCGAATTCAAACCACTACAAATGCCAAGAAAAGCAACACCTTCATTAAACTTAAAGCCTCCTGCTCTGGGAAAGAGTGTCAAGAGTTGGGAAGACCGGGTGGATAGTGGAATGGCACCTGCAAAAGCGCACCTGATAAAGGGTTGTTACCTGGAATACACGACGCTCAACAATAACAAAGTGAACAAGAAAGGAATTGTCCAAAGGCCTAGACAGCCACTTTGATGAAACAGACAGGTGGCAAGCAGCTTGTGGAAGGATGTTGGGCTCCCATCAGTGCTGTTAGTGAAACCGTGTGTGTGTGTGTGTGTGTGTGTGTGTGTGTGTGTGTGTGTGTGTGTGTGTGTGTGTGAATGCTTTTGGAGAACGAGGCCGGTGCACTCCTGAACACGTGTCCACTCGAACCCTGACCATGAATGTTTATAGCCACTAGTCTTTGATTACTAAGAACCTGAAAGCAACTGAGGTATTCTTACAGTGTAATGGTGTGTGGTCCAGGGGATGGAGCACCACTTCCATAGTGGGAAGAAATGAGCCACCCGTCCATGGGAAGACATGGGAAGGGAGCTGAAATGTATGTGACAAAGTAGAAGAAAGAACCAGTCTGGAGAGACTAGACTCTACGTGATCTCAGCATGATATCCTGGTAAAGGGCAGATAACATTCACAAGTTCAGTGACTTCTGGGGGCTCAGCCAAGGTGGGGGGTGTGTGAATAGGAGAGCCTGGACAGTTAGAGCCGGAAAGTGGTTCAGTACACAGCACTGGTGTGTAAGTGTGGTGAATCAGTATCAGCTAAGTCATAGAAGGTGCCGGGCCGAGGCGTCAGGGGGTCTATGGGATTTCTACTCTCAGCTTAATTTTACTGTAAACCCAAAACTACCCTAAAAATATATCTTACTAAATTTAAAGAAAAACGTAAGGATACACTCCCCTACAGCCCAGGGCTTACTCTCTTGAACACTTGTTCCAGAGCAATGAGAAAGTACACTCACACAGACATCTGCGCGGTAATATAGACAGGCTCTTTATTTGTAATTGTCTGGAAGAGGAAATAATTCATGTCCTTTAATGGCTAAACAGACCACTGTAAGTTCACGTAATGGCACAATACTCAGAAGTAAAAAAGGAACATGCCGTTGCTGTGTGCAGTAAAGTGGGTGATTATTAAGGACTGGAGGAAGAGAGCCAGTCTCAGAGGCTATTTATTGTATAATTCAACACATCTCTAAAATGACAAGGTTATAGAAACAAGCAGTTGGCTCTCTGTCGCTGTGACTTATAGAAGGAATTTGGCTCAGGAGTCCAGAGGTCTCAGCCTGTGCAGGACTCCATTGCTTTTAAGCTGTGGCAAGACGGGCACGTGGCAGAAGAGAGACACTTCTCTCATGTCAGCCAGGAAGCCGAGGGGGCAGGCAGGGACAAGACGTCCTCTGCAGATGCACACCCCTGTGACTCATGTCCTCCAGCCAAGCCCCAGCTCCTGATGGCTCCTTCTGTATGAGCTCTCCAGTTCATTAACCCACTGACGAAGTGGGCGCCCTGTGAGCCAATCAGCTCACAGCTGTACCACACGGGGGTACTTCATGCCCAGCCAATAGCAGATGAAGAATGGATTAGTGGTTGTCCGGGTCTGATGAAGGGGTGGAGAGTGTGACTCAGGGGATAACCGTGGAGTTCTCCTGTGGGGGCCGTGATCACACTCTGACACAGGGTTGGCTGTCTGACTGACTGTCCACTCATCTTGAAATGTCATGGAAATACACACATGCAGGCCAGGAGACCAGTCGCAAACACTGGTCCACAGTGAGACCCATAGCTGTGATGGCTTTTGACAATTTGTGTCCTGGCTTTGGGGACACCTGAGAGCTGTGGAAGACACCTCCACGGAGGATGGCAGGCTTATGCTTTGCTGCGACTTCTTGTGAGATGTAATTATTTTAAAAATTGAAAATTAAATTTAAAAATTGAAAATTAAAAAGGAAGATGAGCTGGAGAAATGGTTCAGTGGTTAAGAGCACTTTCTGTTCTTCAAATTTCCAACACCTACCTGGTGGCTCACAACCATCCATATCTCTAGTACTAAGGGATCCAATGCCCTCTTTTGCCTCAGCACAGATGTGTGCATACATACATGTAGGCAAAATACTCCTACACATAAAATAAACAAATCTGTAAGAAAATATTCTAAAGTCACAGTTGGTTTTTTTAGACATAGAAAGTGGCAAGTTGACCAGAGAAGTCCTATAGAGATTTGAAGGGGCCATTCAGAAGGAAGGAGGGAGGGAGGGAGGGAGGGAGGGAGGGAGGAAGAGCCCTGTGTTGAAAAACAAAAAAACAAAGCAAAACAACGACATCAACAAAAATTATTAATTGAGGGCTGGAGGGGGAGGGGCTCAGTGGTTAAGAGGATTTATTGCTCTTCCAGAGGACTTGGGTTGAGCTCTCAGCACCCATGTACAACTTCACTAGGGGATTTAGTATCCCCTCTTCTGGCCTCCACACGCACCAGGTACGCACATGGTGCACAGACATATTCAGGCAAAACATCCACACACATAAAACAAACATTTTTTGAGCTCTGTGTAGCTCTGGCAGTCCTGGAACTCACTCTGTAGACCAGGCTGGGCTCAGACTCAGAGATCTGCCTGCCTCAGCCTCCCCAGTGCTGGGATTAAAGGTGTGTGTCACCATTGCCCATCATAAATAAACATTTAAAAAATGAAAATAGCTTTGGTAAAAGGAACATGTGATGGCAATTTGTACACACACACACACACACACACACACACACACACACACACACACACACACCACTACTCATTAGGAGAAACTTCTGACAGCAGGATTGTACTAGGGAAATAATGTCACCAGGTTGTTTATGTACCCAGACCCATGGAGTCTTGGGGTGGTTGCCTTCAGGTTTCTCAGCGACACACAGCTCACATTTCTGTTGGCTGAATGCTGTGAGAAAGGGACCCTTCGCTGCCCAGCACAGTCTATCAGTGTCACTGTCTCGGGGACCTGCAGACTGTCCATCAGAACATCAGATAGCAGAGAGATTCAGACTCCAGAGTCCGAGGTAGCCACATTAGAGCAACTCTAGGCTGCCATGTGGCACTTGGGGACCTCAGAGTGGCTCCGGCCCCTCATGACACAGGGATGCCTCTCCTGCCATCAGTACCCCTATTCCTGCTCTTTCTAAAGGCTGATGCAAAAGCAAGAGGAAATGAGGTTTTAAGTGCCTCTGCTTTTGGGATATGGTTTAAGCCCTGCTGTACAAGTAAATCTGCCCAGAAGTTTAAAAAAAATTATGTGTAGATAGTTTGTGAAAATAAAATAAATTTAGGACATTGGTGGCACATGCCTTTAATCCCAGTACTCGGTAGGCAAAGGCAGGCAGATCTCTGTGAGTTCAAGACTAGCCTGGTCTACAAGAGCTAGTTCCAGGACAGCCTCCAAAGCCACAGAGAAACCCTGTCTCAAATAAACCAAAAAAAAAGAAAATAAATTTAATGGTCTGAATGTGGTTTTTTTGTATTTCTGGTTTTATCTGCATGTAAATTTATGGGTGTCGATGGCATGATCAAATAGCTTGTTATTCTTATTGTTTGGCACCAGGTTTGGGTGTGTGTTTGTTTGGGCCTGAAACTCACTATGTAGCTCGTTATGGTCTTGGATTTGCAGCAGTCCTCCTGCCTACGCAACCAGGGTGCTGAGTTTAAAGGCATGAGCCAGCACACCCGATTCAGACGGCTTCCAGGAAGGCTGTGCTGTAAGTTTGATTGTAACAGCTTTGGGGATGTGCAGATGCCAGGCTCTTGCCTGTGTGGAGTGTGAATTGGTTAGCTTTGCCATGCACTCACAGAGTTGAGCAACACCCTCGATTTTAGAACAGCTATACACACACACACACACACACACACACACACACACACACACACACACGAATGCATGCGCTTGCACACACACCGTCTGAGAAGGAAATCTTGTGCCCGTTACTAGCCCCTGCCACTGTCCCCACAGTCCCCACCTGTCAGTTTTTCTACTTCCTATCTTTACATCACTCCCAACAGTTCTTGAAGGATCACCAACTTTGCTTCTCTGTTACTGTGATGAGCAGGTGTTTCTTTGGCTGACAGGTGGTAGTCCATCATGGGGAAGGCCAGGGCAAGAAATCAAGGTAGTAACTTGAAGGCAGAACTGAAGCCGAGCATGAAAGAACACCGATCGCTGGCTTGCCCATGCCTTGCACAGCCTGCTTTCTTACACATCCCAGTACAATCTACCCAGGGGTGGCACTGTCTATATCAGGCTGGGCCCTCCCACAACAAGCATCAATCCAGAAAATGCCCCACAGGCCAATTTGATGGAGGCAATTCCCCAGTTCATGCTGATTCCAGTTTGTGCGACTCCATTTTGTGTCAAGTTGACTAAAGGAGACCAGCACACAGGGGATCTGTGCCCATGTGGCCTTTTGCTCTGGCTGTTCTCGATAAGCACAGCTTTCATCTACCCTGCAGTGTGTCCGTGAATCTTCATTCCTTTTTCCGGTTTATTCCGTTTCTGGGTAGACAATGTCCTCCTTGTTTGCAGAAACATTCCCCAAGACACCAGCAACTGTAGATAGTATTGGTTCCAGGGCAGATTTTTTTTTCTTTCTCTGTGTAGCTTTGGAGCCTATCCTGGCACTCGCTCTGGAGACCAGGCTGGCCTCGAACTCACAGAGATCCGCCTGTCTCTGCCTCCCGAGTGCTGGGATTAAAGGCAGGGCAGATGTTTTTACACCTCTATATCTATGATAATGTTTGTCAGGCGCAGTCGAGATTAACAATACAAATAATAACATTGAACGCTAACAACGCACCATGATAAAAGCTATTTAAAACTTAGCAGCTGTTTACTTTGAAGTTTTCCACTTACTATTTTCAGGCCATGGTGAACCATGGGTACCAGGAACCACTCACGAGAGAGCTTGAGTCATTGTTTGAAATACGGTGACACAGTACTTACTTATTTGGCATCAGCCAGAAGTGCACAATTAGGCATCCGTTTTCTTCATAGATTTACCGCCTATGCTAGGCTCGCCCAGGCCGCCCAGTGTGTCCTGCATGTGATGTGCATCAGTCACTAAATTGTTCCTTGTCTTTTTTTCTGCAGATTTTTTTATTTGAATTAGAAACAAGATTGTTTTACATGTCAATCCCAGTTCCCACTCCCTCTACTCCCACCCCCCCAACTAAAACCCTACCTATCACATATCCTTTCTGCTCCCCAGGGAGGGTGAGGCCTTCCATAGGGTGTCATCAGAGTCTATCATATCATTAGGGATAGGGCCTAGGTCCATCCCCGTGTGTCTTGCTCACCGATTATTCCTCTATGTGGAATGGGCTCCCAAAGTCCACACCTATGCTAGGGATAAGTACTGAACTACTACAAGAGGTCCAGTAGATTTCCGAGGTTTCCTCTCTGAAACCCATGTTCCTGGGGTCTGGATCAGTCCCATGCTGGTTTCCCATCTATCAGTCTGGGGACCAAAAGCTCCCGCATGGTTATGTCAGCTGTTTCTGTGGGTTTCACAGCCTGGTCGGACCCCTTTACTCTTCACTCCTCCTTCTCTGCAACTGGATTCCAGTTCAGTTCAGTGATTAGTTGTGGGTGTCTGCTTCTATTTCCACCAGCTGCTGGATGAAGGCTATAGGATGGCATATAAGACAGTCATCAATCTCATTATCGGGGGAGGGCATTCAAGGTGGCCTCTCCTCTGTTGCTTAGATTGTTAGCTGGTGTCATCTTTGTAGATATCCAGACATTTCCCTAGTGTCTGATTTCTCTGTAAACCTAAAATGTCTCCCTCTATTATGATATCTCCATTCTTGTTTTCTTCTATTCTTCCCCCGACTCAACCTTTCTGCTCCCTCATGTCCTCCTCACACCTCTTCTTCTCTCCTTCTCATTCTCCTAGCTCCCTCCCCCTCCTCCCTTGCTCCCAATTTGCTCAGGAGATCTTGTCCCTTTCCCCTTCTCCAAGGGATCACGTATGTCTCTCTTAGGGTCCTCCTTGTTTCTTAGCTTCTCTGGCATGTGGATTGTAGGCTGGTAATCCTTTATTCTTTGTCTAAAATCCACATATGAGTGAGGACATACCACGTTAGTCTTTTTGTGATTGGGTTACCTAGCTCAGAATGGTTTCTTCTAGTTCCATCCATTTTCCTGCAAATTTCAAGATTCCTTTATTTTTTTTCTGCTAAGTAGTACTCCATTGTGTAAATGTACCACATTTTCTCTATCCATTCTTCAGTTGAGGGGCATCTAGGCTGCTTCCAGTTTCTGGCTATTACAAATAGTGCTGCTATGAACATTGTTGAATAGATGTCCTTGTTGAATGAATGTGCTTCTTTTGGGTATATGCCTAAGAGTGGAATTGCTGGATCTTGTGGTAGACTCATTCCCATTTTCTTGAGAAGTCACCATACTGATTTCCAAAGTGGAGTTGCCATACAGATTTCCAAAGTGGCTGTACAAGTTTGCACTCCCACCAGCAGTGGAGGAGTGTTCCTCTTTCTCCGAATCCTCTCCAGCATAAACTGTCATTGATGTTTTTGATTTTAGCCATTCTGACAGGAGTAAGATGGTATCTCAGAGTTGTTTTGATTTACATTTCCCTGATGGCTAAGGATGTTGAACACTTTCTTATGTGTCTTTCAGCCATTTTAGATTCCTCTATTGAGAATTGTCTATTTAGTTCTGTACCCCACTTTTTAATTGGATTGTTTGGTGTTTTGGAGATCCATTCTTGAGTTCTTTGTACATTTTGGAGATCAGCCCTCTGTCAGATGTGGGGTTGGTGAATATCTTTTCCCAGTCTATGGGCTGCCGTTTTGTCTTGCTGACTGTGTCCTTTGCCTTAGAGAAGCTTCTCAGTTTCAGGAGGTCACATTTATCAATTGTTGATCTCAGTGTTTGTGCCACTGGTGTAATGTTCAGGAAGCGGTCTCCTGTACCGATTAATTCAAGGGTATTTCCCACTTTGTCTTCTAATAGGTTCAGTGTGGCTGGATTTATGTTGAGGTCTTTGATCCATTGTGACTTAAGTTTTGTGCATGGCGGTTGTTCCTTGTCTTTTAAATATCATTTTACTGTCAGGTGTGGTGGTACACACCTTTAATTTCAGCACTACAGAGGCAGGGGCAGAGGCAAGAGTTTCAGGCTGGCCTGGTCTACATAATAAGTTCCAGGCCAGTCAAGGCTATATGGTGAGGCCCTGTGTCATATTACACACACACACACACACACACACACACACACACACACACACGTACACATACACACCACCACTTAAAAAAAAAAAAAAAAAAACAAACCAAAAAACCCTTCTCCATACTGCATAGCTATGATCTTGGAGCATCTGCAGGGAGTTTGTGTGGGTCTGGGCCTGGCCATTGGGTCCCTCTTTCCTGCTTGGCTGGATTATCAGCTACCTGAGGCTGCTCATTGGTGTCTCCACTGTAAATTTCTCTGACAGTTCTGTTGGCTGGCCCTCTCCTCTGCAGTCTGTCACCTGCTGTAGACATGGTGCCTCCTGACCCAGTCCACCTGAAGACCATCGTCATCTCCATCTAACATGGGAGCCCAGAGACTTCAGAGGTGAGAGGTAGAACACCCTCCTGAAGGTGGCCAGGGAGTAGAAAGAGGCAGGAAGGGATGCTGAGCTCCCAAGAGCCTGAGGGTCACTGTGACTGCAGGTGGCAATCATTTTCTCAGTGGAGACTTGGGTGCTGTGGTTGAGCCGTGGTTTGGGACATGTTCCTGGCAGGCCATGAGTAGGCTGTGCTGTGTCCACGGGATTCACTATCTATCTACCCACTGAGGAGGGAGGGCTTTTTCCCAACTGAGTGTTTGTGAGCCCAAGCCCTTGATCACTTTTTTTTTGCCTTATTGGGGCCCCCATATTCTTCCTGGTCTGCAGATTTGGGGACCCCAGGCCACCTGAAAACTTTAGATCCAGAGAGTGATCAGGGTCACCCATAGAAACAGTGACGTTGGATAGATGCTCCAGAGTTCTCTTGGTAGCCTCCAGGCCTGTTTTCTTTCTTTCTTTCTTCCTTCCTTCCTTCCTTTCTTTCTTTCTTTTTTTTTCCCCTCGAGACAGGGTTTCTCTGTGTAGCTTTGGAGCCTATCCTGGCACTTGCTCTGGAGACCAGGCTGGCCTCAAACTCACAGACATCCGCCTGTCTCTGCCTCTCGAGTGCTGGGATTAAAGGCATGCATCACCAATGCCCGGCTCCAGGCTTGTTTTCATTGCTTTAGTTAATTGTGGGTGATGTTTGTTTTTGAGACAGGGTCTCACTGTGTGTAACCCTGGCTGTCCGAAAACTGGTACTGCAGACCATGCGGCTCTCCAACTCACTGAGGTCCACCTGGGATGAGGGGTGTGAAACGCCGTGCACAGTCTCTGGACCTGTTTTATTTTATTTTATTTTCGAGACAGGGTTTCTCTGTGGCTTTAGATGCTGTCCTGGAACTAGCTCTTGTAGACCAGGCTGGTCTCGAACTCACAGAGATCTGCCTGCCTTTGCCTACCGAGTGCTGGGATTAAAGGCGTGCGCCACCACTGCCCGGCTTTCTGGGCCTGTTTTAAATCAGCCTCTCTGTCCGGGGCTCTCGCTTCCATGAACTATTTACCACCAGCTAGACATCTCTCTTCTAGGTTAGCACCAGTTGAAAAGCCAAAGCCCTGAGACTGTGGCCCATGCACCATCCATCTAAGCAGCCCTGGAATAGCCCCTGCTTACTGCTGCTCACTCCCTGCCTGCTGCCTTCCTCTGGGAGCACACACACCCCTTGGGGCATCTCTCCCTCAGTTTGTACCCTTGCCACCTCTGCCACAGCCTGAGTCCTCTGGGGCCAGGAGCCAGAAAGAGCATTGCAGGGTAGACCTCTCCCTCACAGGCCTCACTTTCTCTTTTGAATACCGGTATAACCCAAGCCCCAGACGCTTTCAACCTGAGATCTCCAGGACCCTGCTGACCTGGACTCCTTGGATAACTTAGGCCAGGGTCTGATGCAGAAGGTTGAGACCAGCTGCATTTAGGAGAGATGAAGTCTACCCCGAAGCCACCACAGGGCCAAGCCAGCTGCCTACAGCTTGGCCTGCAGGGGTTAATGGGCCCAGCCACCCTGGGACCAGGTTCCCATGTAGATTCTTCTCACTGCTCCCTGAGGCTGGTTTCTTCGGAGATACAGCAGTCAGAGCTGTCGCCAAGCAGAATCAACTGGTGCAGTCCCTGGGGCCACACGCCAAAGAAGCAGCCAGGAGGGCGGCCTGCCGGCTGCTCATGGCAATGTAAGTACGAGAGGCATAGATAGGTTCACGACCTCAGAACTGTCCTGCACCCACATCAGCCTGCCAGCCTGGACTGGGTTCCCTGGGTCAGGATGGTAGTGGGGATGGGCCCAGCACCCAGACTCCTGATACCAACCTCTGCTCTGATCTTGTAGGAGTGTAAGGGCATTTTGACCCCAGCTGCAAGGAGGGTTATATTCCAGGTGATGGGCGTAGGGCCCTGCCCCCGCTGTGCCAGCCACTGAGCACAGGTCACCCTACCTAGAAACAGTGGGGGGCGGGGAGGATGAGGCTGTATGTCTTCTGCTGAAGGTTGAACACCCACTGCCTACACACCAGTCAGGAACCCCTCTGTGGTTTTGCTGCCCACCTCAGAATCCAGACCCTTAACCCTGGAGCCGCACAGTCCATGCCTGTTGGGACACAGGAAGTCCCCACAGATACAGGAAGCCCCTCAAAGTAATCCTGTGGGTTCAGTTGTCTAGCCTACATCTCTCTCTCATGTGTCCCTTCCTGGTGGCTGTTCTGACCACTGTCATCATCTCTCACTGCACAGCATTTGGTTTCTAAGGATGAATGAGAGGGTAAACAGCCAGCTGGGACCTATAGCCCCCAGAGCACTAGGGAGCTCACCCCCCCACCCCCTCTGTCTTGCCCATGGATCAAAGCTATCTTTCCCGTGCTCAAAGTACTATCATATAGGAGGATAGGAGAGAGGAGGGGCCTGTAGTTTCCCAGTGGCACAGGCCACAGCAGGCTCCTGGCAACAGGTGGCTCTAGGGCAGAGAGCAGGTATATCTGCAGCAAGGTCACAATCCATTCCCACATTTTTGCCCTTCTCCATCTGGGCAGCAGGGTCTGTAGACAGGGAAATAGGAGCAGAGTCCCCAGCCAGATAGTCAGCTTGGAGGCTGTGACAGTTCCAGGGAGAGCCACCAACTGCTCTTCACTCAGCCAGGGAAAACCCAGGTCTAGAACCGACGACCTCAGGGTGACAGTGCACAGCAGATAGCTGGGCACATAAGTGAGTTTTCCTTTGGCTGGACTTGCTGAGGAATCGGCCTCAGTGGAGCTAATTATTCAGCTCTCCAGAGGGCATGGCCTATTGTAGGGACAGGTTGGCCCTAGGGACATGGCCTGACCCTTGCCCGTGGGAACCCTGGTGTCAGCTGAATGGCCTATATTCCCCTGTAGTCAGTGGCCACACTGAGATGAGGCCAGCACCAGAAGCTACATAAACGTATAACCCAGCAGGAACGACACACCAAGGAGACTGTGGAGTGAGCCAGGAGATCTGGCCTGGGCCACTTGGGTATAGCACAGTTGTCATCATGGGCTGGCTGTAGCCAGTCTGTCCTCATCTCTGCTGGGTACGAGGCTATCCGAGTGGAGATCAGCTCTCAGCTACTGACCAAGACAGGCTTGAGCAGGGTACAGTGTGTCAGGGACACTGGACAGGAGACTTGGAGGGTGGAGCAGGCTGCACACACTGTGCACATGCGAACCTCTGCGGAGGCCCGGCTCCACTCATGCACTAGACACACAGCACCTGTGTGCCACTCCCACTGCGGCCTCCAGGAGCACCTTACTTTGGGTAGGCATGAGGTATAGACTTTGTCCCGTGAGCCCCCTCTGCTCTATGGAGCCTTTCCTGGCACCAGTAGGCAGGTGTGAACATGACATGCATACCCCTTAGGAGTGACTCAGCCGAGCAGACAGACACCCTCCTGATTATCCTGAGACTGACTGGGTCTCCACCACAGGCCCTCTACCCAGTATCCTTGGCTGCTGATGCCATTTCCTGAGCTGCACCTGGACCATGTAGTGTGTCCACCTTCATGTGGAGAGAGAAGGGGTGTGCGTGTGTGCGCGTGTGCACATGGCATTTGTGAATACATACAGAAGACAGAGATCAACCTTGCAGATCATTTCTCAGAAGCCGTCCGCCTTTAGTTGGAGGCTTCTGAGAAGGATCTCTTGGCCTAGAACTTGCAAAGTTGACTAAGCTGGCTGCCCAGCAAGCCCCGTGGATCTTTGTGTCTCCCCAGGGCTGAGATTACAAGCATGCACCACCACACCCGTCTCTTTGTGTGGGTGCTAGGGACCCAACTCAGTTCCTCCTGCTGTGCAGCAAGCACTTTATCAGCTGGGCTCTCAACATCCCTGGACTTCTCGGCAATCATCCTCCAGTCCCTCAGTGTCCGCTGAACTCACCTGAAAGCTTCCATTTGCGGTCCATATATTCTCATTTCTACAGGTGCTGCTTGCTGCCTGTAAAGCTGTTCCAAGTTTTCTGACCTCTCGGAACTTCCGAGGAGGCATCTTCTCTGGGCACTGTAAGCAGCCGCGCTTTATGGCTGATGCCCGGGAACCTATGCCAGGTACATGCAGGTTTCTCTGCAGTCTGTCCTTCAGGCTGCCGATCGCAGGCTTCTTGGCTGTGGTCTGCTCACTGACCTTGAAAAGTCATTTATGAGATAAGTGGATAGCATTCCAGGATGAGGGTGCTCCATATTTACTTCTACCATTCACTCGAGGACTTCAGGTATTACCATTTAAGAAGAATGTTGAAGCCTAGGGCACTTTTTAGCCCGTATAATGGGGAATGTGAGCCTCGCATCTTACCGAGGTCATGACGCAGACCGTGACTCCTTAGGGCAGCCTTTCATCTGGACTGGCCACCTCCACATCTATTACTGACGGCCTACAGGGTCTTTACAGATAGTGGGGAGACAAAGCAGGTGCCATGGAGACACTCTTCAGATGCTCTGCAGAACAGAGAAATCGCACAAGGTATCCCAGCAGCGGCCAGACCAGCTCTTTTTTTTTTTTTTTTTTTCGAGACAGGGTTTCTCTGTGTATCTTTGGAGCCTATCCTGGCACTGGCTCTGGAGACCAGGCTGGCCTCGAACTCACAGAGATCCGCCTGCCTCTGCCTCCCGAGTACTGGGATTAAAGGTGTGCGCCACCAACGCCTAGCCAGGCCAGCTCTTTTACCCAGCAAAAAGCAGGGTGAGACCTCTCTCTCAAGAACTTAGCAATCTTTCTGCTCCTCACAGCTCTGAAATCTGTCGTTGCTCTCTACTTTCTTCCAGCCTCTGCCCCTCAGAGGGCTAAACAGCTTGTGCATAAACTGGAAGGTGGCCCCAGGGTTGGCTCCCAACAGTCAGCCCTGAGACCACCCACAGCTGGGTCCTTTGTTCCTACATGAGATAGAAAGACAAGAGGGCACTGGCCAGAGAAGCCTATAGCTTCTTTGGGTTTCCTTCTCTCAAACTTGACCATCACTGATGAGCCGTTTCCTGTTTCATAGAGCCCTCTCTTAGCTGTTTAGAGGTGGGGGGCCAGGCACTCACACTCCCTATACCCCTATGCCCAGGAGGATACCACTAAACAAGTGTCACCTACTACAGGACTCCGGCAATGATTGAGGCCCAAGTCACACAGGCCAACGCACTGAGTTCAGGACCACCTGACCTCAAAGATCCCACATTGATATTCCCAACACCCAGGCCACGTCTACCTCTACCTGTGCCTCAACTATAAGCAGGAAAAAGCAAAACAAAAGAAAAAAGTATCACCCAAAGAACAGGGAGACCA
Source organism: Cricetulus griseus (assembly GCF_003668045.3). NCBI lineage: Eukaryota > Metazoa > Chordata > Mammalia > Rodentia > Cricetidae > Cricetulus > Cricetulus griseus. Next base: position 181,149,351 of record NC_048598.1, on the reverse strand, counting down.
AAACATTTAAGTTATTAAATCAAATATACAGAGCGATTCATTTAATATATACATATTCACAGAAATGCACTTTCACAAGGAGGGTGGCCGGGGCCGGCAGGTGGGCGGCGGCCTGGTGCCCACGGCAAACGCTGACAGCCGAGAGGGGGTCTCTGTGAAGGCACTTGTCACAAGCTTCAATACTGCCGCCGCCATCCCAAGAGGGAGACCGAGCAGTTGGGAAGGGCACTTCTGAAAGCACAGTTGGAGATCTCTGGAGAGTTCTGGGCAGGAGGAAGCAAGGACGGCAGGCTGGAGGGGCTAGCCAAGGCATGGGCCAGGTTTGCTTGCCAGCCTGAGGCCACGCCAGTGACCTCCAACCCCACTGACAACCACAGGCACCACTGACAGCTGTGGTAACCAGCATCACACGGGCCACCACAGGTCCCACTGACAGCCACAAGCCAATGGCCACAGATGTTCCTAACAGCCACAGGTCCCACTGACATCCATAGGCCAGGCCAATTGCCACGGGTGCCACTGACAGCCACAGGTCCCACTGAGAGCTACAGCTAAGACAACAGCCACAGTCCCACTGACAGCCTCAGGCCATACTGTCAGCCACAGGTCCCACCGAGAGCCATGGGCCACAATGAAAGCCACAGATCTCACTGAGAGCCACAGCCCAGCCCACGAGTCTCATGGGCTTTTGGGCCTCAAGCCAGAGAGAAACCCAAATGAGGAATAAAAAAGAAGAATCTGTAAACAGCGACAGCCTGTGGTAACAAACATTATACGATTTGGTGAGAACACAGACACGCCCTGCTCTCCTGCCACAGTGCGTGCGGACACGGAAACTTTACAAAAATAGCAATGATCCGAGAATACTCCGTTGTTTTCTGCCTGACAGCCATTGAATAATTTATACAAGGTTAAAGAAACGTAAAAAATAAACATTTGTTTTTTGTTTTTGGTTTTGTTTTTTACACAAAATAAAGAAACTATGCACACGGCCTTGGCCTCTCTGGTCCAGCAGGCATCGTGGTGCCAGCAAGGGTTCTGGGTGCCAGACTGGCAGCTGGCCTACTCCCTGCCAGCACAGCGCACATCCTTGGTGCTTTTGACCGCACGGTTGTCCACTTTGGGCCCTGGGGCCCAGCAGGCTGGCCTTCCTAGGGAGCAGCTGGGGTCTTTGGTGAATTTGTGTGAGAGGAACTTCTCTGCCTCTGGGGAGTCCCCATCTTCACGGCCCAGCTCCTCATCCTCCTCGTCCTCCCCAACAGCCCCGTGACCAGCTGGCCCGGGCAGTGCTTCGCCTGCCCTGCGGGGCGGTGGTGTGAAGTTCTTGCACTGATAGAGTACGTCCTTGTGGCCCCCAGTGCCCAGACCACTGCTGCCTGGCCGCTCAATGGGGTTTCGGATGGGATTGAGCGGGGCCCACTGGTTGTTGGCGCTCTCGTCCCGAGGTAGCCGGCTCCTCTCTCTCTCTTTCCTGCGCTTCCGTGTCCACCACACGCAGATAACCACGCAGACAAGCCACAGCACGCTGAACACACTGCACAGCACCGGTACCAACAGACCTGGGTGGAAGGAGAGGCAGTGAGCACCCCAGTGTCCCTACAGTTTGGTTTCTAGAATGGAGCTGGGTGGCAGCTTGTGCCTCACCCCTGAGCAGTGTCTGCCTGGCAGATCCCCACTGGCCTGGGGTCTGGGAGACCCTGCTACCCCAGCTCACCTGTGGAAGAGCCACCCATAACAACTGTTTCCACTTTGACCTCGGTGACAGCCAGCAGCAATGAGCTGTTCCCTCGCTGGGTGATGGCAGCCACGATGGCATGGGCTGTGCTCTGGATCAGGCTGCTGTCAGTCAGGTCCCTTGCAGGGCTGAAAGACTGAAGCAGAGGATGACACTGGGGGGACAGCCCAAAGGCATCCTCCAAGGCCTCTGCCATGGCCACTGCACAAACCGTGACTGGTTGGTTCCCAGCCGGATAAACAGAGGGTTGCCATAGATAGGGCTGAATTGGGGCTATGGTACACATGGCAAGGACCTCAGAGAGTCTGGAGACCGAGAGATGGGAAATTCACTGGGGTGGGATCTTGATGCAGGGATTGCACCCTCTGGACAGATTTAGGGAGTGGCCCAACCCTCCCTCTGTCAAAACCCTGTATCCTGCATGGACACAGCTGGCCTTTCTCAATCCACTCAGCTCCCAGATCCGCACACAAAGAGCTACAAAAACAAAACCATCCTGGCGCCCCCATCGCTTACTTGTGTGCCTGGACCCTACCCTGGCACCCAACTGGCTCCAAGGCCTTTCTTTTCTCCCCTCTCCCTGAATACTGTGCCCCTCCATCAGAACATGCCACAAAGCTACCTTCATCTCCTGCCTCGCCTTCCCCTTGGCCATCACCCACCCCTGCTATCTCAAGGCCTGCCTTTCAGGGACAGTTCCAGAACATTCTTTCCAGACTCCCACCACGTGCCAGGGGATCCTACCCAAGAGCCGTCATCTGCGGCTTCAGAAGCCAGGCAAATGAAGAGACTTGTGTCGCGTGGCTGAGCCACAAGTCCTGGAAGTTCATGCCACTCCGAAATTCTTGTTTCCTACTGGTCTAATTTGTCTTTCTGTCTCTGTGTCTGCCCTGGACCTGTTAATGCCTCTATCCACCCCTGCCTCCTGCATCACACAGCCAGCACTGCCTCACCTGGACAAGCTCCCTGCTGACCCCACTGGGCTCTAGACCTTTTCTGGTTAAGAGAGTCCCGTCTCACATTCCTGTTGCCTTTCCACTGAGCAGCTGGCCCGCCTCAGCATCTTGGTGTTCTTCCCTTTTATATAGCTCTGGCCCCTGCTGCTGTCCAAGTGGATACAGCTTACAGCTTCCCACCTGGCCCCACTTAGCTGCAGAGGAGGGGAGAGACTGGGGGGGGGGGGGGGTTGGAGGGTTGGGGGTGCAGACAAATCTGGCTCCTATCTATCTCAGCCCCACTGTTCCTTGTCTCCGTTCTGCCATACCAATGTCTCTTCTCCTCAAGTCTGCCACTGTCCCACAAGATGGCAGAGTGTCACAGCCACTGAGGGTTTAGAGGCCCTGCTCAGGACAGGTCTCCATATCCACACTCACCACAGCCACCTCCACGGCACTGGCCCCTGAGGATGCGCGGTCACAGAGCAGCAGCAGGAGGCGGTCGTGTGCCACTGCCCTCGTGGCAGGCAGGGCTCGGATTCCAGAGCAGATGGCGCCCACGGTGGTGCCCTGGGCGGACAAGCAACAGGTTAGCAGGGCCTGGGGCCAAGATCTGAGGCCACTCATCTCTCCGCTGGTGGGGGCTCCCTTGCCCCCACCCCAGTCCATCTGTAGGCAACGGGAGGGGCTCGGGGAAAGCAGGGGCTGGCGGGATGGGCATCACGGCTTCCATGCTCCTCTGTTCTAGGAGACAGGCAGGCTAGCTCCAGTCATCCAGAGGATACGCCTGGGATGCCATCAGAAACAGGAACTATCCTTTAAATGGCGATGTGCCCCCCAAAGCGAGGTGACCCACAGCACCCCTGCAGTCTAGGGCCCTGCCACACTGGATGGGTAAGCAGCCCAGACTGGACCTATACTCCCCTTCTTGCCCAGCAATCCCTGGGCTCAGTGCTTTCTCATGTGAGCCCCACCGGTGGCCAACTGGACAACCACGGGCTTCTATGGGAGCCGAGCTGTGACAAGGTGACCGACCACTCTAGGTGACCACTCTGGGATCCTGGGTCCCCCAGGACCACGTCCTTACCTGAGGCACTTGGTCACGGTTGAAGCGCAATGTGAGGCGTGCACAGTTGTTGTCCAAATGGGTGGTCCGTGGCAGGCAGGGGGTGCTGGGTGGCAGGGGTTCCTCAGCTGCACACTCCCCCCAGTTCTCACAGGGTGGCTGCAAACACTGACCCAGGGCCTTCTCCTGGCATTGCTGCCCTGGTGGGCACTGGGCACTCAGAGCATTGGGCTGGCCAGACAGCAGACAAGGCTTCCATCCACACCACACCTGGGGAAGACACACCCAGGAGAGACACATGGGACCGGGAACCACAGGCAGGCACGGGCAGCATGTGAAGACAAGGCATGGTCGCGTCAGAGTGTCCACCACCCAGGGACCCTAGGGAGGCAGGCAAAACTCCACTCCAGAAAGGACTTTCTGTCAAAGCAGAGAGAGCTAGGCAGAGCCTGGGACGGGCCTCAACTTCCGTAAGTGTATAGAGAGAGGTGGCCCCGAGGCTCCGCCCACTTCATCCCCCTAAGATGACCCTCAGAAGTGGGCAGCCTCATCTATCTACACACCCATCCCTGAACCAGCCTCTTGATATCTGAGTAAGCCTAAAGTCTCAGATTACTCGGGGTCAGAGTGCAGGGGGGGTGGGCGAGGGGCTGGGCCCACCTTGCTACAGTCTCGGCGGCCATCCAGGCAGCGGCAGCTGTTGCAGTCTTCTATCCAGGAACTCCCATGTGGGAAGGACATGCCCCGGGACCAGCAGGGCCTCCTGAATATGACCACTGTGATGACAAGGAGGAGGCTCAACAGAGTATCCAAGCACTGGAGGATAGATCCGGTCCATGCCCTGTCCGACACGGTCACAGCCGGCCTACCTTCCTGGCACCTGGGGCCAGAACGACCCGGCGGGCAGTTGCAGCGGTACCCGTTGATCTCATCCACACACGTGGCTCCATAAGCACAGGGCGAAGACTGGCACTCATCGATGTCTGCGGGGAAAGTGGCTGTGTGTTTTTAGGGCAGGCTAGCACCCCACACAGGGACCAGGATGGGCAAAGGCAGGATGGTGCCAGGGTGCGCCTCAAGCCGCCATAGCTACCGAGGGTGAGACGGTTACTGTCAACGTCACTCTGCCAGCCTGAAGTCTCCTACCCAGCGGCCCTTACCCTCCTCCATCTGCCTCTGTGCTTAGGGTGTGTGGAGCCCTCTGTGCCCTGCTCTTTCTGAGAGGTGGCCACACCCACACAAGCATCCTCACAGTCGGAGTAAGCATGAACATTCCACCTGCAGCCCGTACTCCTCCTCCCAAGATGCATCTGGCTCTTGAGGGAGGAACTAGGAACCCATAGGACAGGGACAGTGCTGTGACCACGTAGTCTATCAGGATAAGGACATTCATGTTCCCCAGCTCTTGATACTGAGGTTGGCTGGAGGGGCCCCAGAGCAGAAAATCCCTCCCCATCCCAACTCCTTCTATCCACCTAGGCTGCTTACTTATACGGCAGTCGGGGCCCGCGAAACCGGGTGCACACTCGCAGCGGAACCAGTTGACACCATCGACACAGATGCCTCCGTTGTAGCTGCAAGGGAGAGGGTGGTCACAAGGGTTCCACATGATGGGCCCTGCACCGCAAACTACACCAGCCTCCTGGGCTGCCACTCACCAGGGCAGAGGATTGCAGTCATTGGTGTCTGGATTTGAGGGGAAAGACAGGGTGGTTAGTTCGGCCCGCGCTTGCCCAGCACACCACTGCAGCAGACCTGTGTGCCTGAGGCTCATGGGTAGACACTATCCTGTCCCTTACAGCCTGGCAGAGCCAGAAGAGGAGTGCCAGGAAGGTTCAGGCAAGCCACCAGGAGGGGGCCCATAGCTGGAGTGGGACCTACTACTCAGCAGGAGCCCCGGGGCTGGCAGTGGTGGATCAGGGGAGGTAGATGGGCGCTGTAGACCCGGGGTAGGGGTTGGTGTAGAAGGTGGCACAGCAGGTCTTAGAGCGTGGGTAGGTGGGTGGGTGAGGTGGGCGGGTGGAGGAGCAGGTCTTCTAGGCAGTTGTAAGAAGGGACGGGGAGCTGGATGGAGATTAGCAGAACCCACAGGCCTCCCCCACCTGAAGCCCCCTCCCCCAGCTCACTGTGCGTGCAGGTGCGGCCCTCCCAGCCATCGCGGCAGATGCAGGAGAAAGAGTCTCCGCTGCCCACGCAGGTGCCTCCATTCACACAGGGATTGGGCAAACAGCTGCTGTTCTTGGCTGCAAAGAGGGAGAAGGGGTTTTTGTGTGACGCCTGGACAGACCGACCCCAAGACAGGTGAGACAGACAGCCTAGGGCGGGAGAGGCGGCAGAGCGCCCCTCCTGCCCGCCCCCCGCCAGGCTGCACTAGGCTGGGTAGGGTCCTCACCGATGGTGCAGGTGCTGCCCTTCCAGCCTGGGGGGCAGGCGCAACGGAAGGTGTCCCCATTGTCGTAGCAGGTGCCCCCGTTGCTGCAGGTATAGATGTCGCACTGGAACTCGCCTGCAAGCACATGACTGCTCAGCGGGCAGGGCCGTATTGACCACAGCAGGGTCCCGGCAGGCGGCCCCCTCCTCTCGTCTGCAGGGACCCAGGCACTCACGTGAGTGGCAGGTCTTGCCCTTCCAGCCGTCGTCACAGGCACAGTAGAAGTCATTGACCAGGTCATAGCAGCGGCCGCGGCTGTGGCAGGGGTCGGGAAGGCAGTCGTTGGGATCTGGGGGGAGGACGCCGGTCAGCGGGGGTCACCGGCGCTGGGGAGGGCTTCACGGAGAAGAGCGAGAGCTGGGCCCAAGCACGTGGGAGCCTGGGATTCCACCCCGTGACTTCAGGCCCATGCACACAATGCTGGGTAGGTCACCGGGGGGTGGAGCCAGGCCTTAGCCAGTGGGGGCAGTCCAGGTAAGGCAGGCGTGCAAGAGTGCACACTCACTGATGTCACAGAGTTCGCCTTCCCAGCCACTGGGGCAGAAGCAGCGGAAGGAGTCCACTTCATCAATGCACGTGCCCCCGTTGCGGCAGGGCTGGCCCATACAGTCGTCGATGTCTGTGGGAGAGTTTAGGTAAGCTGTCCCTGTGGCTGGCCAGCTGACCCCACCCCACCGGCTCTGCACACCACTCACTCTCGTGGCAGTAAGTGCCCGTGAAGCCGCTGTCACAGACGCAGGAGAAGTTTCCCCCAGGCAGGCTGACACAGTGCCCATGAGGGCCACATATGCCAGAGGGCGCCACGCCGTGTGTCCTGGACCCTGCCTCGAACCCGCAGCCATCAATCACTGTGGGAAAGACATGGGCAGGGATCAGACCCCGCTCCACCTGGGTTCCCACCCTGCCTGGGCTGCGTCCCGCACCTCTGCATGCCCCGCCAGGGCATGTCTCCCTGGGCACCGAGCAGTTCTTGCCACCAAAGTCTTCTGGGCAGGCGCAGTAGTAGTCATCCTCCAGGTTGTAGCAGTGAGCACCATTGAGGCAGGGGCTTGGCTCACAGAGGTCCACATCCACCTAGAGGCAAAGGAGGGTGTGCATCGGTGAGAGCCCAGCTCTAGACAGAAGCACTGTTTAGTGTGGACAACCAGGCCTCTGCCTTACACCAGACAGTGCCAGGCCGAGCTTGAAGTTCCCGCCCACCCGAGAATGTCCAAGCACCATCAGCTGGACGGAAACACCTGTGGGCCGCCAGCCCCCTCCTGCCCAGCCCTCGCCTCCACAGCAGCCAAGCTTCCTCTGCCTCCCACAGGCAGCATCCGGCCTTGGCTCCTCCTGCCGGCAGGAAGGCCAGCTTCTGACCCCCATGTTGCCAGGCTGCCCTCAGAGCCAAGACAGGTCCTTCCCTCAGCCAGCACCACCATGCTCCCTGGACCAGGAGCCGGGCCACTGCCATGGGCCCCTAAGAAGCCCACTGAGTGGGAGGCTGACCCTTTTCACAAAGGCCAGAGAAAAACTGCTCTGTGTAGCTCAGGATGAGAGACATCACCCAATAGGGCTGAGGAGACTAGACGTGGGGAAAGGCACCCACTGCTTCCTAGGCTCACCCTCGACCCATGATGAGCCCACATTATCAGAGACTAGATTCTGCCTCTGGGGACCTTCTTGCAGGCTGCTCCCCTGTGTGGTCCCATTAGAGGGAGTAGAGCTCACACGGTCACGACAAAGGACAAGTCTGACTTTGGCGATGCTATGAGCCCCCTCCCAGCCATGCTTCTGAGGACAGTGTGGGCAAACACTCCCTGCACATCACAAGGTAGCTCCCACCATAGCCCCTCTAGGTCACTACCTCACAGAGCAGCCCAGAGAGGCCCCGTGGGCAGTGGCAGCGGAAGCCGTCCACCAGGTCCTCGCAGACACCACCGCGACGGCAGGGGCTGCTGGCACACTTGTCATACTCTAGTTCGCAGTGGCGGCCTCCAAAGCCCCGTGGGCACACACACTGGTACCCGTTTACCAGGTCCTAGGTGTGTAGACGGGTGGGTGGGTGAACGAGCCTCATACACACCCCCAACCCCACCCCACCCCCAGCCACACTCCGCCTTTGCCAGTCTTGGTAGGGCAGCCGGCAGCCTCCTTACCTTGCAGGTGCCGCCATGCTGACATTGCCCGTGACAATCGTTGATGTCTAGGGGCAGAGGGGCACGTGGGCTGGGGTCAGGGGGCGGCCCTCTGTGCTCCCCAGCCCCGCCCGCCTGCCCCACCCACCCATACTGACTGATGTGACAGTTGATACCCTTCCAGCCCGGGAGGCAATCACAGTAATAGCCGCCAATCAGGTTTTTGCAAGAAAAAGCATTAAGGCACGGCTTCCCTTCACACTCATTGGCGTCTGTGAATGAGACAAGGGGAGCTGTGGGGCTCAGGCCCCACTCACCCACTGGGCCCTGCACCTGGCACCCGCAGCCCTAGCAGTGCCAGCAGCAGCAGCCGCCACGCATGCACAGCACGCAGCCCATGCACAGACGGCCCCCAGGGAGCCCTTACCCAGCTGGCAAGTAGCCCCCACCCACTGCTCCGGGCAGATGCACTCAAAGCCGTCCACCTGGTCCACACAGGTGCCGCCTGCTGCACAAGGATTAGAGGCACACTCGTCAATGTCTGTGGGGGTAAAGAGAGAGGAGAGAGATGAAGGGGTGTGGCAGGCAAGTTGGAGGGTGTGGCGAACTGATGCCGCCAGTGAGCGTGGGACCGTGTCTCATTAGTGTAGATGCACGCACGCACGGTGCGTACGGGGTGTGGTGGCGTGGCCAATGGGTAGGGCATAGCCCGCAGGGGCTCCGTCTGCAGTAGGGAAGCATGGTCCCAATACAGAGAAGCAGGAACCCGTTGTCGTTTGCCTGGTGCCCACGGGTACAGTGGATTCAACCGCTCCATCGGAACCCCCACGGTGCTGCCGACACTCACCAAGTGCACAGGTGGGTCCACTCCAGCCCGATGGACAGTGGCATTCAAAGCCAGATGGCACTTCGTGGCAAGAGCCCCCGTTGGCACATGGGTTGGAGGCACAGGCGTGTTCGGCTGCAGAACCAGATTGTGAGTAGAGCGGTGCCTACCAAACCCAAGCAGTCTTCCCCAAGCCCACAGGACCCAGAGTCCACCAGGGGTACAGTCCACTGTACACGGCAGTGAAGAATGGGCTCGGCCAGGCTCCCTGAGAAACAATATTCCAACGTACCCCGCTCGCAGTTCTTGCCCAAGTAGCCATCTGGGCAGGCGCAGAGGTATTGGTCAGGCTCAGCGTTGATACAGGTACCCCCATTGACACAGGGGTGGTGGCTGCCACAGTAGTTCAGGTCTGGGCACAAGGGTAGGGCTCTCAGGGATGGGCCCAGCGTCAGAGCTCAAGGCCCGGCCCTGCCCACTGCCCCACCATGTACCTTTGTCACAGAGCAGGCCACCCCAGTTGGTCTCACAGTCACAGTGCCAGGGCTCCACACAGCTGCCATGCACGCAGCCAGGGTAGGGGACACACTCGTCACAGAACTTGCCCTGCCAGCCATAGCTGCACCTGGGGACCGAGCAGTGAGGCTATCAGCTAGGCAGATGAGTAAGGGTTACGGGACGCAGGCACAGAAGTCCGGGCCACCCCCACGGGGCCTTGGCCCTAAAGGACAGCTCTGAGCCAAGCAGGGGTTACGTACGGCCCGCCGGTCAGCCTCACTGTCACGGGCATTCCCGGCCACTGGCCGAGACGATCGGCCCAGCTGTCCCGTCACTCCTCTCTGAGCTATTCTAGGACTCAACCCTGAGCCAGGCCCCACAAGCAGGCGCCGGGAAGGAAGGCCCAGCCGGGGGAGGCCCAGGGATATAGTACCAGGTCCTGCTCACCAGGTGCTGCTGGGGCCACAGCAGAGAAGGATGAGGAGACATCGGGAGAGGTCCTGGCCACACTGGACCGAGGGCTGTATGACCTCATTGCTATTTAAGGGCAGAGGTTACTTTGACTCCTAGGAAGTCCAACCCATGGGCTACCTAGACAGTCTATGGCAGGGCCACCCTGAGCAGGGCAGAGTCCAAGATATGGAGCTGAAGATCCCAGCTGAGGCCATAATCTTAAGACCTGGTTCCATCGGGGCAGTCCTTCAGGATGTAATTAGGTGGCCAGCACAGAGCCAGCAGGTGAGAGTATAGGGTTCCAGTAGGCTGCCCTCTGGGCCCTGGACAAGACTCCGGGGGCTCCTTCCTTGAAGGCTAAGGTCCTGTGGGGCAGGAATGACGTGCAGGCCACGTCACTTCCACGCTGACACCCGCCACTGGAGTTATTTTTATAGAAGGAAAAACCACAGCCCTTCCTGAACTGCCCTGGAGCCACGCACACAGGCAGTTATCAGCCCAGCTCACCCAGGCTCACATAGGGAAACTGAGGCTGGCTCCAGGATCCAGCCCAGAATGTCCAAGGCAGGTCCATGGTAGGACTGCTGCCTCTACTTGGGATCTTCTCTTCAGGTGATACGGGGAGTTGAGGGTCAGGGTGGGGCTATGGCTAGCCTTGGGTCATCCACCAGAGAGCACCACAGCTAGCTCGGAGCCCAGAACCTGTGGAGTCCCAAGGGTGAGTTCTCCACCCTGGGCGGGCCATCCCACGCCAGACCCCACCTTGTGGCTTTCCTGCCAGCAGTTCCAGGGCCTGGGGAGGGTGGCAGGAAAGCGCAGCCATCTCCGCAGTAGCATCCGGTTGGGGAGGGGTGTCCTCTGCTGAAACCTGAGCCCTGGACAGCAGGAGGCCGTTTGGCCTCACCCTCTGGCCCAGGGAGAGGCGGGTGGCACTCACCTACTGCCCCCTACCTTGGTTTTCTACCCCAATGTTCCTGTCTGTGTGCTACCCACAGCCTCGCTGCACCATGGGGAAATTGACTTGTCTTTCATCTCCCTCCTGCCCAGCCCTAACCACACAGGGATGCTGGTGTAGCCATCAGGGTAACAGAATACACCTTGGGCCAAGCAGTGAGCATGGGGTTGAGGACAGGCTCCTATGTTTACCACCCTGTGGGCCACATCTGCCCAGAACCCATGCCCAACTCCAGCACACTGCTCAGAGACCGGCTGTAAAAGACTACACCAGGCAGAGAGCTACCCCCATGGACAATTTCTGCTGCCCACCCCGGCCCCATCTCGCTCCTAGGATGAAGCTCCTAGAGTAAGATACTACTAGCCCATCAGGGTCCGGTGCTCCACACACTGCCTGGAGAACTGCTAAGGCTGCCTGAAACCACAGCATGCGCAAGTGACACTGGGGGACTCTCCACTGCGCACACACCTGTTTGCCCTGGGACCAGCCTGGCTGCTGTTCATGTTACCACCCAAGCCAAAGCCACCACACCCCTCCCCAGCCCACCTCAACTCCCCACTGGCCATCTTCTCTAGACTAAACAGCATGTGCCTGTATACGTCACTTAACTACACGCGCCTTGCGGTCCTCACCTGAAGCCACACATGAAGCATACCCATCCCTCAGAGGGTACTCAGGGAGGGAGAACCAGGACGGCAGGAGGGCACTGGCACCCCACCCTGAGAGCTCCTCATCCCCAACCCTTTCCCTACACCCTCCGGCACCCTGTGCTGCCTGTCCGAGAACTCAACGCCCGACAGTGCCAGCGTCTGCCCCACTCAGCTCTCTACCCTAACTTGACCTCATTACCCCTTGATGCTCCACAAACCTCGAAGGGCTTCCAGCCCCTACTCTAAACTGCAGGACCCCCTTCCAGCTTCCCTTTGACACTAAGTGCCTGGTCGGGCCCCTTCTAGTCTCTGTTCCATTCCCGCCTGTCCTCTCCTCTCCACCTGACCCCTGGGCTGGAAACTTAACTTGGAAGTCACGTGTTGTGCTACCTTGAGGCCAGGCCTATCCAAAACATCCCTTTTCACACGCACCATCCCTCCTCTCCCACGGCCATCCCTACCTCAGCCACCGCAGTTGCACTGTTGAGCAGCTCACGCAAGCAGGTTTGCAGGTGATTCCTGACTTGACCCCAGTCAGCCTCTCAGTCCCCCATGTCTGCAGGCCCTGCCCACCCTCATCACTCTCCCATACCGCCTCTTCCTCATGGCCACCTATCAGGCTTCTTCCTACCCAGTGGCTGTGTGGTTCTCCTAAGCCTCTGTTGGTAGGGTTCCTCTTCTCCCTAAACCTGCAGAGCTCTGGTCTGCAGCACTGTGTCAGGCGCTCCCTCTAGCATGACACCGTGACAGCCCACCATGCTCCTGGGGCAGCAGACTCTTAGATTTATGCCGCATTCATAGACACACACACACACACACACACCTTGGCCTCTGCCTCTCGGCGGTGTGACTACCTGGCTGCCCCCTCTTGTCCCCTTCTAGCTGTCCTACAGCTAGAGAGTATGTCCCCGGGCACACCACATGCCCTGGATGTGCCCAGGACAGCACTGCCTCCTTCATGGCCACAAGCTTCGTAAGGGCAGGGTTCCATTTCAGCTCCGTGGTATGCGACTTCCTACATGAAGCACCATACCCCACGGCCTACTAATGCCCTTCCGCCCGCCTGCCTGCCCGCAGGGCACCCCAGCTGCTGTAGGCTCAACAGCAACTCCGGTAAAGAAGGGAAGGCATGGTGCTCACCTGCACTCCCCAGGCACAGTGCATCCCCCGTGGAGCAAATTACATCCTTGTTTACACACGGCTGGAAGAGAGGGGCAGAGAGAGGCACAGCTGCAGCCAACCATGCCAGCCCTGTGCATGCCGGTTCCCACCCCTGCGACGGGGGACCCCTCACCTTCTTTGCACTCCTTGCCCATCCAGCCATCCATGCAGGCCTTGTTTCCGTACTGGTCGCAGGTGTAGTGGCCAAAGAAGTCGTTCCGGGGCCTGCAGAACTTGTTGCAGGTAGGGCTGTAGTAGTTCTCATCGCAGCGCACTCGGATCTGTAGCTCCAGATGTGCCACGTGGCCGCTGAAGTGCAGGCTCTTCCAGCGGTCCTCGGGGTTGATCATGCCAGCGTGGGACACCCGCTCAATCAGTAGCTCCTCTTTGGGAGTAGCAGAGTCAGTCAGCAGCACCAGCTATGGGGCTACCCCGTCAGTCCCCCAGGGACACAGCATGGGCCTAGCAGGCAGCTATAAGGGCAACGGGACAGCCAGGCAGAGGAAGGCTGCCACCCCTGCAGGAGCCAGGGGTAGGGGGCAGAGGAGACACTGGAAGGTTGGGGCTCACCCTCACAAAGACAGGGTTCAGGACGCTGCAAGTCCTAGCTTCCCATTCCCACTGGGAACCACCCCAGCCGTGGGCTACCATTCTCTCCCTGTACTGCATCTGGCTTCCAGAAACATCTACCGATCCATCTTTAACAGGATTCTGGGACCCCATTCACACGGGCTGGATTGCCCCATGGCTGGGCCTCCTAGTGCACTGAGGCAGGCTCCCTGAGCAGGCTGCATGGCACCTCTCACTGTTGTCTGAGAGTATCTATAGTAGCTGGTCATAAAGCCCTCCTGCCCCCCCCCGCCGCCCCGTTCCCCTGTTGCATTAGCACAGGCCCGTCTTGGGAACTCAGTGCCTTGGGCTCGAGCTTTCCTAGTGGGTCCATTGGCCTATCCTTGTCCCCTGGCTGACCCCTGAGCTCCTGATCTCCCTGTTCACATATCCTTGGTGGGCCTGGGTTTCTTCTGGATCATTATGCATTTCTCTGGAAGGTCTCAAGGGGCACATCTGGCCATAACCTCAGGTCCAATCCATCGGCCACCATGTGCCTCCACATTCGAGAATAGCCCTTAGCCCCTCAAGATGCCTGTTTCAGCCTCCTGGTCTTGATACACACAGCATCCTTTTTGTTGGCCTCAACTTTGGCCTTGCAGACTCTGCCCACATTGCAGCCTGAGCAATCCGTCCCCAGGAAGAGGTCGGTATCCTCACTGGCCCCAAAGCCTGCTTGATCCGAGCCAAGCCTTCCTGATTCCCTCGTTTCCCCGACCACAGGAGCTTCACCCAGATCTTCAAATCCTGCCTCTTTATCTCTGCACTTTCTGTTCCCTATCTGTCCACAGACCACCTCTACCTTGCCGCTAAAAGGCTGAGATGACCCCCACCGCACACACACGCTGACCCACAGTACATTCAGCCTTGAGGTGGTGACCCTCAAGCTTCGTGTTCCAGGACAGAGCAAAGGCCACAGAACAAAGCCAGAGAACCGCTTGAGGGTATCCCATTCCACTGGGTCACCAACGTGGGCCCCCAAGGAGCACATGGAAGACACCAGGAATGAAGGGAACTATGCACACAGCTCTGCAAAGCCACAAACATGGAGAGCCCCTGGACACCATAACAAGATGTATTTGTGTCATTGCTCCCAGCAGATGGAGGACCACCAGCCCGGCCACAGGCAGGGTCAGCTTCTAGCATCTTGGGGGAGGTCTTGCTGGCAGCTGCCCTCCAACCACCCGCTCCCCCAAGTATAGGGCACACTCACCATCTGGAGTGGTGTCATTGTCCCAGTCCCAGGCCTCCACGATGAGGGTGAAAGAACGCTGCAGACACAGAGGGTAAACCGGTCAGGTACCCGCAGCTCCCTCCCACCTGCTGCTGTTCTGGGGGCAGGGTGCATACCCCAGACCTGTGAGGCTCTGGGCTGCTCAGGTCTAGCAGAGGGCCTTGTCCCATGGCTCTGCGGTTCCCTCCCGTCTCTGACACTGTCCCCTAGCACCGGCTCATCTCCTCTACAGACCCCGGATATCCCAGCTCATAGGTAGAAGAGTCTCCCTGGCCGCAACTCTCAGGAAGCTTTGCTCCTTGTTCTTGGGGCCCCATGGACGGCCCAGTTCAGCCCCACCCGTACAAGCTCCTGAAGTGAACAAAGGGTGAAGGGAGGGAGGTTCAAGCATCGGTGGGTAGAGCACTCAACCATTAAGACTTTATCCCTGCACCTCACGGAGGTCTGGCCTGAGGCTGGAGAGACGTGGTCCTATGTATCACAGGCCCACTTGAGAGGACGTTACCCTGGCTACGCAGCAGTCCCCCTCTGGCCAGGCACATGGAGGTGCTTACCCAGGGGCCCCAGAGAAAACCAGCAAAGAGTATGCAGTGAGGCCTATAACTTTCACCCCAGGACGGAGGTTGGGGCGGGGGGCGTCCCTTGCTGTACAGGTCAGGGATACTGAAGCTCAAGAGATACTGTGCTGGGCACAACCTTGGCCCATAAGCATGGCCAGCCCCACCATCTGTCCCTTCTGCCCCAGGCCATGGTGACGAGAGCTGCTGTTAGCTGTTAACCTTGGCAATGTAAGACGTGCTCCTGTGAGAGGGTGGCCTGAGCCCACTGTGTCTTTCCCTCAGGCACTCCTTCCTCGGCAGCCTGGCTACGTTGAAGAAATGCTGAGGAAACTTCATATTCTTCTGGACGGCTGAGAGTCCCACTGGCCATTCCTCGGCTCCCATACTCTCCCCTCAGACTCATGGAGCCCCACCTAACCTGGTCTAGGCCCTAGGCTTTCTAGAACTTCCCATTTTCCCATTGCCCACACCTAGCCTACCGGGCCTTGTGTTGGGAGAAACTGTCCTACTCCTTGTCTGTGGGCACCTCAGCATGGACACCCTCGCTTCCTACTGTGGCACCTCCTCTGAGCACCCGTCTGTAGACACAGGGCCCATGCCACTGCGAGCAAGGCCAAAAGCAGAGGGCCACTCCAGAAGCCTCCTTGGCTCCACGAAGCCACTAGCAGGTTTCTCAATGCCATCCCTTAAGTGCCCCTTAAGCCTCTGTCCCCATGTCCACTGCGACTTTCTTCCCCTGGTCTCTCGGTAACCACAGGGCTTCCCAGCCCTAACCACAGAAGCCAAAGAAACCGCCATGTGCCATCCTCCTCTGTGGGGATGCGGAGCCTACCCCGGGCTCTCTATACTTCCTATGCTGCCCTAACTGCCTAGAAAGTCATCCTCGGGGGCCTCCATTTGTCCAGGTCTAGATCCCTGGTGAGAAGCTGGGCTTCCCGGCCCCTTCCTGGGCTTCACCTACCCCATTCCTTCCGTTTCCTTTACCTACCCACTCATCCAAGTGCTGAGCACAGTTCAGACATCGCCTGTGGCCCCTGAACCAACAGACGGAGCCAGAGAAAGTGAGGGGACAGGCCAGGTCATACAGTCCCAAGAGAAACAGGTTACAACTCGAGGGAGGAGGCACTGCAAGGAAGAGGGATGAGGGCCATGAAGGAGGCTAAGGATGGCTAAGACATTGAGGAATGTGGAACAGGGAGGACCATAGCACAGGGCACCACTGACCCCGCTGTGGACATCATGACCAGTTCCCATCAAAACAGGTGGCTGGTGAGATCTGAGGCCAGCAGGTTTACTCGAATTCTGCTGCTGGGTAGGAGCAAGGAGCTGACGGGCTACGAGAGGGCAAGGCCAAGCTGGGCCTGAGATCACTGCCATCATTTGCTACAGGCCAAGCCCACCAGCTAAAGGCTCTCGCCACAAGGCAGGCTTAAAAGCCTGGGTCTGGATTCCCTGTACACACCTGGGTTTCAGATGAGCCAGAAGCACTCCCAGGAAACCCACGCCAGCCACACAGGTAGGGTTACCACCACCTCAGCCTGAGCCCAGGGCTCCGGTTACCTGCTCCCGCAGGGACACAGCCTGCCCCGCCGCCCAAGAGAGCCCTTCGCGCCCGCCAGCTGGGCTCCCTACACCTGGATGGCAGGAAGTCATCCAGGGAGAACCTGAGCCAGCAGGCAGGTGGCACCTTTGGCTTCTCCCCACCTGCTGCAGTGGACCCCCAGCTCCTCCCTTCCCCCAGTCTCTAGCTACAAATGGCAGCGAGCATCCCTGCCTGGGAAGCCAAACCCTACAGGCAGGCGGCAGAGGGACAATGGCGCCTGGGCTGGAAACCTGTGGGAACTGTGGGGGCTGGGGGAGCTGGGGGACTATGGGAAAGGCAGAGAGCTACCACCTGCCCAGCTTCTCCAGAAGCAGGGAGAAAATCCTGGTCCTTCCTCCTAGGCCACCCTTCCTGGACCACCTATCTGCCTGCCTGCCTGCTTGCCTGTGGAGGTCTATGCAGCAGAACCTAGTCCCACAAGCCTGGCCCCAGTCATGCCCCCAGACGCAGTCCATCACGGTCTGGTCAGACTCCAAGCCTGACTGCAATCTCCTCACCTAGTCCTCAGACAGAGCTAACAGGACCTCAAACAAACACAGCAAAGGCAAACCTGGGACCAGCTACAAGACTGGTTCTACCCCAGCATCTAAACTGGGCCCCTGACGGAGCACAACGCTTGCTGCCAACGCCAAAAGCCCTAAGCACAGACATATTCCCTGAAACCAGAGCTTTGGAGGGGCCTAGGCCTCTGTCACCATTGTCCTCCAAGGAGTTGGGAGAAGGGGCAACCCTCTTCAGCTCCAGTAGGCCACCCCATGCCAGAGCTTAGACAGCCACCATCAGACACCAGCCAAGGCCTTGTCCAGGTGTTCATCCACAGGGTGCGGAAGGACCCGGGCTCCACTGTGAAGGGGCAAGAAGGCAGTGAGTCCGCTAACACTCCTCACGGCCATCTGAGATTGCAGCTAGCCCAGGATCGGTATGGATATGCCCATTTCCAGCTCAGGGTAGGGTGTGTGGACAGGGTCTAGTTCAGGCCTTCAGTCTGCTAGTAAGGATCCCTTCTGGGTTTTGGAATTAAAGCCCCTCGTAGCCTCACAGCCAACTTACGTCCAGCTCAAGCCCTGACCTGATTCCCCCAGGACCTCTCTCTGGCCCAGCCCACTTCCCATTCCATCCAGATAGCAAGAGGACTCCTGAGAACCGCAGTGGCCTTCCCTGCTCCCCAGATGTGCAGTGTCCGCCCTCCATCCATCACACCACAGGCCTATTTTCCAACCACTCTTGTGGACCACTTGTGCTTCCAAATCCTCCACTGGCCAGGTTAGCTCTTCCTGCCTCCTTGGGCCCCCATATTGCTGGCTACTGAGAGCCCTACTTCAGTGTGTACTACACAGCCTTGAACAAGACCCCACAACCCATACAGGAGAAGGTCAGGTGCAGAGTAGAGTACACACTTGCCCCTAGCCCCACACCAGGAGGATTCTGGGTCTCGTGGGGATGGTGTGGAAGGTCAACGGGTCTTAGCACGGGTGTGATGGAGAGGACAGGGCACATACCAGCCCCTGAAGACACGAGTGGAGGGCAGCGTGATCCTTTGGTGTCCATGCAAAGCACAGATTTCAGAATGGCCCACCTGGGTCAGGCACTGTGTCCACACCACCAGATCTCCTCCGGTACCCTGGGCTCTAACTCGTCCCAACAACCTCCACCCCTCCATCCTGGCGCGGCAGCCCTCCTCTGACTACCTACCTTGCCTTGTCACCCTCAAGTACACCATGTTCCTTACACAACTGGCCATGTGCTGGACAGTCAGTAGGGGGAGAGGAAGGACTTGGGCAGGACCGAGCCACATTGGAGACTTCAGAAGAAAACAGACTAGGCTTCCTACAGCCTCACCTAGCTTCAGGAGTCCCAGTCAAAAAGGCATTGTACCCGTCTCCAGGGCGGGGAACCAGGCTACAGAGCTACTGCCATATCAGCTCTTTCTCAGACCCACCTCACTGTCACCCATGACCCCAGGTGGGCCATGGAGCCCACACTCTACCATGACACCAGTCTTCCAGTTCTGACAGTGCACGCATCACTGGTCTGCCACCAAGGAAACAGACTGGAACAGGGCGGCACCCCTGGGCTCAAACAGCAAGCTGGTCAGGCAGAAGGGCCACAGCAGAGACCTCTCCTCTTCTGGCAGCCTTCGAGGCAGAGCCCCGCCACACAGGCCAGCAATTGCCTTGCTCCTCACTCAGCCGCCCTGAGAGTGCCGTCCACTAGACCCCCAAAGGAAAGGTCCTGGTCCTCTCAGAGCCCTGTCACCACCTGCTCAACCCACAGAGCTCAAGCGTGTGTAGTGAACATGGCCTCCCTGCCGGTAGGTACAGGCAGGCACCGGAGCCATCCTGGGGAAAACACACATCTCCTGGGGCCATCTGCAACACGCACAAACTGACGGGGGTTGCTGCACCTCTCCACATCTAAGAATCCACTCAAAGAGGTTCCCCCTCAGGTACAGGGCCACAGGTCTTACAACCAGAACAGAGGGGGACTTGTGAGACGCTGGTGATGCTCTCATCCACCTTCCGCACCATCCCAGCTTTCCACAAGGCCCTCCTGGCACCAAGGAACCCAAGTCCCAGCTGGTCCTTGCTGTCCCCAGAAGCCAAATGCTCAATGGGCACCTGGATTCCAAATGTACACTGGCTTAGGGGATGGAGCTGAACTTGTGGCAAAGCAACCAAGTATGGCCTCGGGGCTGTTGCCGAAGAGCGGAAATACCAAGGAACTGGCATTGCAGCACCAGCTCCACACCTGGCAGTCAGGTCATGCAGCAAGAGGGAAGAAAGGGGACCAGAACTGTTCCCCAAACACAGAATACACTTTAACCCCAACCCTCCATCCAGGTTAGAAACCTGCCCACTCCCGGGGCGTTTGAGGGAACCAGCTGGGAACAGAATGGAGGAAGTTAAAATGTCTTTTCAACACCAGGTACCCAGACTCCAAAGAAGGCAAGGGCCTGTCCCATCCCGTCCCACACCAACCGGCTGGCCAGCGGGGCAAAGAGCCACAAGGGACACGCGTTGGCCCGCCACATTCCTCCAGGCCCTCCCTGCCCCCACACCCACTGCTGCCAACTCGAGCAGAAAACACATCCTCAGGTAGCGATTTGGAGCCACGCTGGCTTGGGCCCAAGTGCAGATGACAGGCTGTGGGCCCTGCTCAGACATGCCTGCTGTGCTGCTGTGGGGGTGAGGGGGGCAGGGCCCCTCCCATGCTTGCCCCTGCCTTTTCCATTTCAAGGACACATTTCCCATCACAAGCCCCCAGGGTCAAGGATACCTGGCTAGGCGTGGGAACAGAGGATACCCTATATAGAGAGTAGGAGATAAAGATGGAGGCACAAGCTGGGTGGTCTTGGATGAAAGGGTTGTCCAGGGCTCAGAGCAAGGGAAACCCTGCCCACCCAATCAATCTTGGCCATTCCTGGCCCGTGGATCCAAGTCACTTTCAGGACCAAGGCACTAGGCAGACCCACTCCATGACTCCCGGTAGCTGGACCAACGGCAAGTCCTCACCCAGGAAAGTTCTTGGGCCATTGCCTGACATCTCACTCCCTATTAACAGGCCTGCAGGACCACCGTACCAGCTGTCCCTGACCTGGTTCTCCAAGGCAGGTCCACATTCGCTGCCCCTATCTAATTGCATACCTGCAATCAGGTAAGGGTGTAAGCCAGGACCAGAAAGCGAACAAAAGCAAGCATAAGGTTCCAGGCGTTTCCGCCACAGGCACGGGGCCTGTCTCCCCCTGATGCTGGATCCCCACCACCCTTCTTCTTAGCATGCCCAGGCTTGGGCTCCTGCCTGACCTGGCCACCCCTAACTAGACAGGATGCTTCCCAATTCCAGAAACTAACAGGTAGTATAAAACATCCACAAACGGCGGTGCCACAGAGGGAGCCTAGTTAGTGTCTCTTCCCTTTGGGAGAGGTGGTCTGTGCATCTTTAGCAGCTTCTGCCAACACACACACCACACCACACACACGCACACGCACACACACACAAAATCAGGCCATCCCTGCGCAGGTCCCAGGCGCCTGTCCGTGCCCCCTGGGCATCCAGGAAACTGCAGGGCAGGAGCAGGCTGGCCGCGGGCCCGGACGGCTCCGCCAGGGCCTGCCCCAGACCAGCCCCAGCACGCGCAGTGCACATGCCTGCGCAGCCTGCGGGCCGCAGGCGCCTCGCACCTCCCCACGCACAGACACGCGCAGGGCGACGTAGGCACACTCCGAAGGCCGCGGGGCACGCAGGCCCTGGTCATCCCGCCCCGCCAAGACCCCGAGCCCATCGGCCCTCCGGGCACCCCGCGCGCCCACGTGGCCGGGCGCGAACCTGGCCGCCACAGCACGCGCCCCAGGCCCGCCCGCCCGCCCGCCCGCCCGCTTGCTCGCCCGCTGCGCGGCGCGGCGCCCCCTGCCGGCCCCGCCCCGTCTGGGCGCGCGCCGCCCGCACCCGCGCGGCCGCAGGTGCTGAAGGGACCGCGGCGGGCGCCGAGGCGCGCAGGGAAGCTGAGTGCGGGGGAGGGGCGCACGTACCGGCCAGGCGAACTGAAAGGGAATGACGACGAGGCCCGGGTCCTGGTGGCCGCCGGTCCGAGACCGCGCGCGCGCTCGGTCCCCCGCAGCGCCCGCCGGCGGCAGGTAGAAGGAGTTGCCACCCAGCACGGGCGTGGCGCCGTAGCCGTAGCTGCAGGGCCCCGTGGGCGTCACCTTGGCCTGGTACTCCTTAAGGCACACACGCACGTACGTGTCGCACTCGTCGCGGCCGCAGCCCCCCGCGCGCGTCGTCCGGCCGTCGCCGTCACAGCAGGCGCCGCTCAGCAGCTCCCCGTTCACGTTCCGCAGGGCGCTCAGCTGCAGCTCGAAATAGCCCATGGGCCGCGCCGCCTAAAAATAAGGCAGCGGAGAGCGCAGGGAGGCGCGGGCCGGGGGTCGCCGAGCCTCCGCCCCGCCCCCACGCCGCCCGCCCGCCCGCGCGCCGCTCCCGGGGGTCCCGGACCGACCGCGGCCGCTCGCGCACCGCCCTGCCCGGGGAAGGGGGGGAGAGGGCCGGGGGGAGCGGCCCGGTGCGCCCCGTCCGCGCCCGTCGCCGCCGCGCGCCCCGCTCACCTGCACGCACAGGAGCAGCAGCAGCAGCCGCAGCCGCCCCGGCAGGCGCCCCCGGCCGCGTGCCCGCATCGCCGCCTCCACCCCGCCCGCGGCGCCGCCGCGCCGCCGCCGCCGCCGCCCGCGCCCGCTCCGGCCGCCGCGCCGGCCTCCAGCGCCCGCCCGCCCGCCCGCCCGCCCTCCGAGCCCGGCGGCGCACAGGCGGCGGCGGCCGCACAGGCGGCGCGGGCGGGGTCGAGCAGTGCGCGCGGGCTGCGCGGCGGGCGTGCAGGAGAGGCGGCGGCTCCGGCTCGCTGCGGCCGCGCTCCGGCGGCCGGCCCGGCTCCCACCCACCCGGCGGCGGCGGCGGGGCGGCGACGGCGACGGCGGCGACGGCGACGGCGACGGCGGGCGGCGGCGGGTCCCGGCCTCGGCTCTGCGCGCCCGCGTCCCGGCACCGCAGCCAACAAGTTCGGGACGAGACTGACAGCTCGCTCGCCCATTCGTCACCCGCGCACCTGCATATTCATGAGGGGGCGGGGCCTCGCCGTGGGGTGGGGCTGTGTGTGGGGGGGTACCGGGGGCGCCCCTGGCTTTAAAGGAGGCGAGGGTGCGGTCTGCGCGCGGGGCGGCGGGGCGCGGGGCCGCCGAGCTGTGGCTTCTTCTGCGCCCAGGCTCGCTGCTGAGGTGTGGCCTCTTCTGCTCTAGAATTCTGGCCCGCCCGGGTTAGCAGACTAGGAGTGGGGCGCCCCCTGAGGTCACCGTCATGGTCCCTTCCCATCAGAGCGCAGCCACGCTCCCGGCTGCTCTTGGTCCCAGAGGAGATGCTGCCTGCTGTACGCATCAGGATTTTAGCCCCCCACGCAGGGCGGGTGGGGCTCTGGGACCCAAGTGAGCCCAACTCCTGGTGCGCCCCCTTCCCCGAGGACTCTCCCCGGCTCCTCAGCCCTCCTGCGGCCTCCACGCCGGCTACAGGGGGCGCTGCTCCCCTCCGACGCCCAGCCCTCCCCTCCTCCAAGCGCACAGGTTGAATAGCCAGTCAACAAATGCTCCTTCCTGCAGGCTGTTTCCAGCTCGGGGCTGAGGTGGAGGTGGACAGCCAGACTCTCTGTCTTCAAGGAACACGCCGGCCAGAGGTCCAAATATGGGGGGAAGGAACCGGGGATAAAGGACAGTGGTCCATGCCAAGAGAGCTACCCAAGGAGGATTTTCCAGCAGTCTGGATGCCTAGGTCACAGCCTGGGTATCCCACCCCTCCGCTACCATCTCTCGAGCCTGTTCCTAGGTGACCACCTCCTCCACATGCCAAGACCAAGGGTTCTTCGTCTATAAACCGCCTCTGTTCCAGTCGGAAGGGCCCCTTCCCAGTGCCACTGATAACCTCTATGATTAGAAATCCCCACACTTGGGGTGGTGATGTGTTATCCTGCCCTTCAACACCCCACAATTGCTGGCTTGTCCTCTCCCCAAGACTCCTCTCCCAAGTTTCCCCGACTGGACCAAGTCACTGCCAGAGGAGTTACTGGGGGAGGGAGAAGTTTTGATACTTTCCAGGGGTACCATACCTCCGCCCCATCCCCTGGCATTGCCTGGCAGCCCTGGTCCAGTTCACCTGCCCCACCATTGTCTAATGGCTTTCCAAGATCTCCCGTAGAAGCAGCAGGCCTGAAAGTGTGGCCCAGCATCTCTCATGCTTGGCGTGCTCCAGACTGCATACTCAGAATGCTCCCACCCCAACCTGAGCCCAGGCAGGTAGGCTAACTGGGAGGCAAGATACAAGCCAGGCCTGGCTACACACAGAGACCCCCACCAAATAATGGATTTGGAGCATGTTAAAGTCTTCCTGGTGTTTGTATCCTTCAAGAGACATTTCCCTTTGCAGACTCAGTCTCATCTTCCTTCTGGCCTGGAGACAGGGAGGCCAAAGAGGACAGAAGAGCCTTAACTTCCAACTTGCCTATGTTTGCCATCTCCCTGAGGCACCCAGCCAAGCTGTGAACTAGACAGCCACAGCCCTGGCCTGCCAGCCGGGACCTGGGGTAAAGGTGGATAATGGCTTAGACATATATATTGTAGACCAGTAAACTGTAAGAGTCTAAAACTAGGTGCCTGCACACACCCCGCTGAGATTCAGAGGGCGGGGCTTCAAGGTGAGGAGAAGAAACGATATACTAAGGTTCTGGGCCTTGTGAGGACAGAAGACCCAAACCAAGGTGGGCGGTGACACTGCCGTCTTCCAGCAGCTTGTGGGAGGACAGTAAGCTGAAAACGGGCTTCCATGTGGCTGCCTGACTCAGCCCACTCCCACCCCACCCCATCCCCCTTCTCAGAGCTGCAGATGCAGTGGCCCAGGGAAGGGTGTTTTGTCGGGCCAGGACACACAACACACCTTGTAGGTACACAGGCGCCAAAGGGGTCTGTCCGACAGTATGCCTTGGAAATCGGGGAAATGTGGACCTACCCCTCCTGTCTATCCGGGCCCTTTGTGAGTGAGACCTGGGTCCCCTCGGGGTGAATATTAGGGCAGTGTATTCAATACCTGAGTGATCCGTGCCATGACCAAGTGTCATCACCACGGTGGTGATGACCTCCTCCTCCTCCTCCTGTCTTCTGGGGGACACAGCCTTACCTGGTGGTGACCAGGAGATGCTGAGGCGTGAAAGGTGGTTACTTGCACTGAGAGGGACCCTCCCCTGGAAACCCCCTCCCTACATCGATTTGTTCAGCCCTCAGGCAGAATTGCCAGGAGCAGATGGACTTGCATGTGGAGAACTGTTATCTCAGCCACCCTTCAAACCTTATGCTTGCCTTCATGCTGCTTCCAGTCTAAAACTTGGGGGCTCCCAAACCCTGACCTGAACTTTTGGGGTTCAGCTGTGCTGCCTGTTCAGGAAGGCCTTCATCGCCCCCTGGACATGGTACCCTTTGGTCTCCTGCCTGATGGCTTTCTCCAAGATCCCTAGCACTAGGGGTCCAGGCATGTTCTGAATGGGTACTTAGCCTGAGGTGGACAGGCACAGAGGGACCTCAGAACCAGGCTGAAGGATGAGGCAGCCCAGGATTTGGATAGAGCTGGCTGGGCTCAGGAGTGAGCTATGCTTCCGCTCATGTCCTGGGATGCTAAATATAGCGGCCAGGGAGGGGAGTTTCCGGTTACAGCCCCCCCACCCCAAGCCGGGAAATCGATGCCAGCTCCATTAGGCCCAGCAATGGTGCCTGCTGACCTGCCTGCCAGGCTGCAGATTAGAGAGAGGGACTGGACTTTACCCAAGCCCAGGTGCCCTGACTCCTAACCCATCCTTCAGGCGGCCAGAGCCCTCCCCCACTCTGCCTGTCAGACAGCGAACACCCAAGGGCAATCCTGAGGGTCACAGGATTCCAATGGTGGGCATCAGGCAGCTGCAGAATGGCAGGGCAGGGCAGAGATGGCAGTGGCAGTATATACTCCTGTCCTGGGACCATGAGGGTGAAGCTGGATCAATATGCACCCCAGGATTCAGCTCCTGGACACACACCTAAGGACCCCCCCCCAAAACAAAAAGCTGTGCTAACTTGTCTGACCGGGCCCCACCTACAAATTGCTACAAACATTTGCATACAGGTGGTGCTATTTGAGAAGTCCACATGTCACAGCCTCCTCAGGGTGGTGCCTCAATGTCACACCCATCTGGGACAGGGGGAGGGCGTGAAGCCAGTGCCCCCCTCCCCATCCTCCAGGGCAGGGCAGGGGCTGTAAGAGGACAGAAGGCCCCCTAACCACCTCACCTTCCCTGTCTCAATTACGATTTCAAGGCTTCGGCTCCTGGTCTTGTACAAGGGGATGCTGGGACACAGAGAGCCAGGACATGCTCACAAAGAGTGGAGCTCACCTGAGCTCCACTGTACTGAGTTACGGGGGAAGGGGACATCCCACCAGGACACCTCATCAGTGGGCCATGACCTTGGCTGACCACCATCCCCCTGCCCCCTGACATGCAGGATGTCATGTCAGATGCTGACTGGAGGGTTTGAAGCTCTGGGGGACGGGCACAGCTGGGCTTCCACCCTGGAGTCCGACCTGACCACAAGACATACCAACTTACTGACACCTTTCCCTGAGGGGCCCTAAGCGTGTACCTGCAGCCCAGGCAGCTGGCTAGGTGGGACAGCATGCCCTTTTGTCCATGCTAGGCACTCTGGGGACCTGGAGGATGGCTCTGAGCTATGTGCATACCTCTTATGTAGCCCCAGCCTCAGGTCAGAGAGCAAGGCCAGCAGCACTGTGAGCTGTCACACTCCTGAGGCAGTTCAGTACAAGGACCAGGTTGCCCCCACCAAAAACGACTGCCCTAGATGCTCATCATAGCCTAGTCTTCAGACATTGCTTGTGTCCTGCAGGCCAAGGGAGACGACCGCCACTGTGGCCCATGAGTCATGGAGAGGGCACTGGAGAAGCCAGATACGAAGTATCCCTGGCACTTGAGTTCCTGGGTGGTAGCAGTGTGGTTCTAGCCCAACCCCAGGCATGGCAGGGACCCTGCATCTGCCCAGATCAGGGAGTACACACTGTCTGGAATTGGCAGTACGCTCAGTGTCTACTCCTGCATATACAGCTCATGCTGTGCGCAGTGTTCCAAGACTGAACATTTAACCTGGGCCCCTCCTGAGCTGTCTACTCCACCTGACAGCATCCCAGACAGCCATCTGCCTCCCGTGCATCCACTTACAGAGTCTGAGGAGGAACAGAAGGGTTTGTATGGAGACCTTGCTACCCCTGAAGACACTGTTCCTCACCCCAGGTCACAGTGCTCAAAGCCAGTGGCCAACACTGAAAACTATAAAACCTTTATTGAGTGTGCGGGTCAGGAGGCTGAGTGGATGGGACAGGGCTGTGTAGCCCCAGGGTCTCACTGGAGATTTAGGTGGGGAGCCACCTGGCTAAAGAACCAAGAGATAGCAAAGATGACACCGAGAGTCTTGGGGATATTCGGATTATCCGCAAAGGCCTGGGCATCATCCAAGTTCAGATGTATGACCTCTATGAGCTCTCCCTCCTCAGCCAGGCCTCCACCAGGCCCACCTCGCTGGGCATCTGTCACCTCCGCGTAGAACATGGTCTGCTTGGAGCCAGTCAGTCCTACTCCAGACCTGTCGAGTAGAACAGGAAATGCTGACGCACCACGGTGACCCTACAGTCACCCTGCTTCCATGCTTCTTTCTCTGGCTTTCTGATGGGCAGAGCTCTGAGTGGCTTCACCCTTCCCAAATACCACGCCTGATGGGTACATCCATGTGATGTCTGCCCCTAGAGTGGAGGAACCTGATGAATGTTGGGCATGCCTTCTGTCTCTGGCCTGCCATGTGGCAGAGGTGGGGGGGTCTGACGCCAATTAGGTAAGGGACATAGAGAGCACTAAAGTGATCTTTTTTTTCCTTTTTTTTGGTTTTTCCAGACAGGGTTTCTCTCTGAAACAGTCCTGGCTGTCCTGGAACTCGCTCTGTAGACCAGGCCGGCCTCAAACTCACGGAGATCTGCCTGTCTCTGCCTCCCAAGTGCTGGGATTAAAGTGTGCCACCATTGCCCGGCTCGCTGAAGTGATTTTTAAGGTGAATTTAATGATTGGGCTAGAGAGATGGCTCAGCCACCAAAGGCTAGGCCCGCCAGCAAACTGTCAAGATGAATGACAACTGACATTTAGGGAAAAACACAACTGTCAGAGGCCTCTACGTATACCATGGACCCAGGACCCTACTCGGCTACCTGACTGAATCCCTCCCAAGGGAGAGAGATACCTGGGTAGGCCTGGCCTAATCAGATGAACTCACAAGACAGATACAAGCTCAAAATCTGAGAAGTCCGATACTCCCTGCTAACAGAGCAAGCTGCTGCACTGTAAGGAGACACATGGCAGGGACCTGCAGGCATCACTGGAGTCTAAGAACGGTTCCTGGTCAACAGCTAGTCAGGAAATGGCCTCTAACCAATAGCCACGAGGAGCTGGTCTGCTGCCTTTGCACCTGGACCGATTACAGATGTGGCTGGCAGCCATGAATGTGGCCTTTGAGACCCTGAGTGGAAGACTGAGGACCCTGGATGTGGACTGGGTATGCAGAAGCCACGAGGCCATAAGCAAATAGTACCAGAATAGATACTGTGATAGGCCCTTAGAACCTCCTCAGGCCCCTGCCCATTGCTCCTCCTGGGCACCCAACGAGGGCTTCTGCTAAGACCCAAGCCAGCCTGGCCCACATCGGGGGAGCCATGGTGTGGTAGTGGGAATCACAGGGTCTTTATATAAAGGACAGATTCCAGAGTTGGGGGATCTCGCAGCAGGACACATCATGGAGGCAGCAGAACTGGGAAATACTCTCAGCCTCCCAAACCCCAAAAGGAGGACCCCACCTCCATCCAAGACAGACATGCCCAGCTACTTCTTTACCCCCACCTGATGGCCCATCTTCCTGGCAGTCATGCCCTGCACCTGTGACTGGAATCACCCAGTCTGTGCAGCCTCCAGCCTCCGGTTCCCTAGCTTATAAGGGAGACAGCTTCCAGCCTGTGGACTGGTCATGCTAGAGGCTGCCTCCAGCCTCTGCAGGCTCTAATCTCATTCACACAGCAAGGCAACAAGAGGGAAGCCCCTTCCTTGGCTACCTTCCCTGGGCCTAGTCATGTATGACTATCAAGGGAGTGCACTGGCTTATGTCTGGTCTTGGACAGGGAGCCATTAAGTGGGTAAGGCTCTGGTCTGTTCAGTCCCAGGAAGGCCCAGAGGGACAGGTGCTCTGACCTTCACTTAGCCGTACCCTCAGTCAAGCTTCCTCACGGCCACACCCTCCCCTTCAGAGTATGAGTCTGAGTAGGGTGACCACTGTCCAGACTCTCACTGGCTCCCCCATACCTTCAGTCAGGACACAGCCCAGAGACCTTGCATGTGAAATCTCTCGGAGACAAGGTTCCCGTCTTCAACCACCAGCCAGGACCCCTCACCCACCAGGCTAACTTCCTTCCTGCCTTCCATCCCTGTCTGCTCCACACACTGGCCAAACTCCTACGAAGGTCAGGCTCCTTAGATTCCCCTAAAGGCTGCCACGTTGGAAACTGACGGATCTAGGCATCACTGGCTGTCCACACGGAGGGCGCAGAAAAGGGCACAGAGCAGCCCTTCGGAGGCAAATGGTCAACACTGGATCCAACATGCTCCCACCACAGCTAGGCGCTACAGGGTGACGTCCCATGAGACGGAGGCAGGAGGCTGTGTGGAGCGTGCCAGCAGAGAGGTGGCAGGGACTCTGGTCCTTCGTGGTTCAAGGTGGGCTCAACCTCATGGGGTGGCAGGCACCCTAAGACCCTCTTTCTACCCTAAGACCTCAGGGGTCAAGGGTCACACACCACCCTGAGGCAAGGGGTGGCTTCCCATTTGAGGAAGGTAGCCCTGCCTGAGGGAGGCATGTGTGGCTGGCACCTGGACTTCAGTAGGGGTAGTCCCTCCGCCTTCCCCTCCCCAGGACTTGCCCTTCCCTCTCATTCCTGAGCCACCACCGGCTGAGAACAGAGCTGTGACTCACCCCACCCCCAGCGCCCGCCCGGTGCTTAATCCCACAGGAAGTAGAGCATCTGTCGGCAGCAGCTGCCACCCAGAGCCCAACCCCACATGGCTGGGACTGCAGGGCAGGGGCACAGGGTTGAGCATACTCCAGAACCAGCCCCAAAGCACCAGGTCTCGCGCAGCCTAGTTGCTGAGGCACGGTCCGTCAACCTTCTCCCAGTCCTGTGCTGTTCACCTTCAAGGACAGGGTTCTCACCCACTCCCTGACAGCCCGTCTTATCCCGCAGACCACACCTGGTAGCAGCCCGCCCTGCCAAGCCTCCTTACATGTATGTGGCAACCTGGCGCAGATCAGCGGGGTCCAGGTGATAGCCACACTCTTCCCAAGCCTCCTTGCAGGCCACTTCTTCCAGTGAGAGCCCAGGCTGGTCCACGATGCCCGCACAGAGTTCCACCATCACTCCCACGGAGCCGGGCAGTGCTGGCTTAAGCTCTTGGGGCTGGTCCCGGTCCACAGCTGCCAGTGACCCTGGGAAGAGGCGTTCCATCTCGCCTGCATATACAGCTGGTTGGGGGGGGGGGGAAGCATGGCCACATGACGGTCACCTCAGAGTAATCTACTCTGGGCCAGGCACATCTTTCTGGACCTTAGTCTCCCCCAAAGCCACCAATGCATGAGCACTGAGAAGCTCAGGACCAAGGGCCTGAAAGCACCCTGCTATTCCCCCTTCCCAACCCCTGCCCACCCAGCTGGTCTCACCTGGCCGGAACTGCTTCACTAACACCAGGCTTCTTCGAGAAGAGTTGAACATGAGAACAGTCACACTGCATGGGGGAATGGAACTCAGTAAAAGGGCAGGCTCCCCTCTCCCCAGAGCCCCAGTTCCCCTTCCTCTCTTTCCCTGACAGCCCAGGAAAGGTGGAACCCTGCTCAGATGCGACACACAGTCAGTCCATTGCTCAGACAGGAAGGCCACACAGTCAGGCCAATTCACAGACTAGGGGAAGGGGGAGACAGCTGGGGCAGGGGCAGGGGAAGGGGCAGCTGGGAAAAGTAGAGGCCCCTGCTGGCCAGTCTCCCAACGGTCACACCCCTCAAAACCACACTTCCCATGCTCTGGATCCTCAGGAGTAAGATCAACAGATCTCTTCAGCCCTAGGAGGGGCAGCCTGCCACCAGGCCTCAGGGACATGAGAACCAGAGACTAGGTTGAGGTGGAAAGTATCTGAAAACACCAAGGAGAGCAGAAATGGGGGTTTCCCTAGTGGCCGGGCCAGCCCCTCTCACCTGTCATGTGTCTTCATGAAGTCCCAGGACTTCTGGACACCATCCTGAAACAGTCAGGGTAGCAATCAGGAAGGGTGAGCAGCTGCCAGGACACATGGAGCTACATGGCCCAGACAGACTGACTGTAGCAGCTCCCAGCAGGCAGGCCTGCTGCTGGCCTGTACCCATCAGGAATGGGAACTCGCAGGCAGCAGGTGGGGGTGGACGAGGTTTCCCCAGAGGTCAGGACAGCCTAGTGTTCTGGGAAGGGTAAGGTAGAAAATCTGGGCAAAGGGCAGGAAAGGCATTTCAGGAGCAAAAAGTTCTACAGAGACCTATGCTGCCACCAAGCGTGGGGAGGAACTAGGAGGGTACAGGAAGGGCAGGTGTGACACCCTTAGGCAGGGCAGGGAGGATCCCAGGTGGGCAGAGTGGAAGTCAGGTGCTCACTGCCAAAGCTCCCTTGGGCCACCGGGCAGTTTACACTGCAGCTGTAGGTTTGGTGATATCAGATAGACGGTGAATACTTGCCCTGCCCTGCTTCAAGCTTAGGCTCTCTCCCATAGTCCTGCTGATCCTGTTTGTGGGACACGCAGCACTCCCTAGATCCACGCATCACTCGGGAATAGATAAGGCGGTCCCTGCAGCATAGGGCAGCCGGAACGGATGTCAACGGTGCTCAGTATGCAAGGTTAGGAAGGGCCCACCATTCATTCCGCCATCAAGATGCCACTTGGTAAGACAGGCTATCCACCCCTAACCCTTCCTGCTTAGTCCACTTTTGGGTCATTCAATGAGCCCTGGCGAGCCCCACCACGGGTGCTGGAGCTCCATCCAAGCTGCAAAATAGACAGGGGCCTGGGCCCCACAGCAGTGTGTGCCAGGGACACACAGAGGGAGGACATTGAGGAGCAGCCACATAGGGCTTCCTTGTGTTGGCCTACAGGTGGAAAAGGGCCCTGCTCTCGATGGCAGGAGAGCCTCACAGGTGAAGGTCTCAGAACAGAAAGATTGACCTGAGCCTGCAGGCAGAGATACCCTAGGAGGGTGGCAGCAACCTGGTTTCCAGGGGGAGAAGAGAGTCAATGTCCTGGGCAGGTCAGGCTGCCCAGGAGGCCGTTGAAGCGCCACCCCCCGAGGCGAGCCCAGGCCTGCCTGACATCCAGCCACCCAGGCAGGCTCCAAAGAAGGCTACCCGCCCAGACTGCAGTGAGCCTGCCTTGCCTACCCCCGCAGCTTCCCTTTGAGTAACTATCACCCTATGTGACTCCAAAGGACCCTCCCAACTCAAGGTCAAACATTTCTTTAGAGCCAGAGAAGCTGATGTTGGCTCTGGGAAGGGAGAGGCAGGCCTAGAATGTACCGGTGGACATATGTATGCTACACAGGGCCACTGGGCCCCTGCTTCTGGTCTGACTGTCTACCAGACCTCTTTTGGCCAGGAGTGGCAGTCAGTTAAAGGCTGGCATTCCCTACCCAGTTCACAGCCCAGCCTCAGTATCCCCTCGGATCCTGAGGAAATGCTGCCAGGCCCCGCAGCCATAAAGTACGGCTGCTGCCTGATCAGCGGGGCTCTGGTTACCAACACCATCAGCGGAAATGCTCTGGTGTGCTGCCAGCCAAGCTGCAAAACCACCCCACAGCACTTCCCAGGAAGTGAGGGAAGACTGTTGTCACGGTGGTTAGCAAAACTAGTCTGGACCACCCTGCTCCCACCAACTGCCCACCAGAGAGCCCCAGGTCCTGGATAGGAAGAGCCACAAGGCCCATCCCAGGTCACCAGCCAGTGAAAGGGAAAAGGAAAGTGACACCCCCCCCCCCCGTGTCCCTCAACTGAGCCCAACTGCTCCCCCAATCCTGTACTGCCCTTGGCTGCACCCTGGGAGAGGAGTTCTGTGTCCTGGTGTGTGGGTATAGGGGGGGAGGGGGGACACCTGTGCACAGCAAACCCATGAGGGACAAGGGGACTTCCAGGTTGGAGGCCACGACACCGATGAGAGGGATGGGTGTAACAGGGAGGGTGGGGGTGCTGGGTGGTTTGACCTGGGTTGAAACGATCCGGTCAGGAAAGCGGTGTGCACCTGACAGCCTAGAGAATGGGAATGGGTGATGTGTGAAAAGCAAAGGCCTGCGAGACGGGGGGAGGAGGAGAGGGGCCACCCTGCTGGAAGACCACAGGGCGAGCCAAGAGAGAGGCGGCGGCAGTTAAGTCCAACAAATGTTTTCTGTGAGCTTACTACGTGCCCCACGGTACCAAGTGAGGTAGCTATCAATGGCCCTGTCAAGCCACCTAGGAGCTGGGAAAGGCTGAGCTGGGGAGGCTTCTTGGAGGCAGAAGCTTGAAGGAGAAGTGTCTCCCACCTCAGGGTGGGCTTCTTCCCCCCAAGTTCTTCCCGCCCTGATAGCCAAGGTAATCAATAGGTCCAGCTGCATAAAACTATCGATGCGCGGTCAGAAATGGAGGGCCGGTCGGTCAATCTGCCTTGGAGGGAAGAGCGATTATCCTCGAATGTCCTTCCTGGGCCATTCCCGGTTGACCGAGTCTGAAAGGCGGTCAGGACAGGGCGAGCCGGGGGCGGAGCTTGTGCTCAGATCAAGACCCCCATTGGGGCGGAGGCATGAGCTGGGGGGCGGAGCCGAGCGCGGGGGTGGGGGGAGGGGGTTGGAGGGTGAGCCCGGAGAGGCGAGCATGGGGCGGATCACCTGGCGGTAGTGCAGCGTGAGAGGCCGCAGGTAGGGCGAGCGGGAACAGAGGCCCACGGTCACCCCCTCGATGCGCTCCATGGGTGGCGCAGGGGGAGAGTCTTCCGCAGACCGGAGCTGTCGGGCACGTCTAC
This sequence comes from Cricetulus griseus, assembly GCF_003668045.3. Lineage (NCBI taxonomy): Eukaryota > Metazoa > Chordata > Mammalia > Rodentia > Cricetidae > Cricetulus > Cricetulus griseus. The sequence goes on along the minus strand of NC_048598.1, from coordinate 181,115,807 downwards.
GCAACTTCTGGGCATGCCCAGTTCGTGCGGAGGGCGGGCCGGAGGGCGGGCCGCAGAACCCAGGTAGCACCTGCAGAGTCCAATCGCGCAAGGGAGGCGCTGTCAGGCTGGCCTCCAAGCCAAGGGTGCAAAGGGGGCGAGAACTGGGTTGGGTGGAGGAGGAGTGCGTGAAGCCTCCTACGGTAATCCAAGGGGAGCACCGGGTAAGTGAGCCTGCCTGCCTGTCCCTGGTTAGTAACCACCCCACCCACTCCCCAAGTCTGGGGAACCAGGGCAGTCACTGGAGTGTACAGACGGGGAGAGGAGGAAAACTTCTCTCAGAGAAAGTCAGGAGAGAAAAGACTGGGGAAGGAAGGCCAGAGAAAGAGCCCCAGCCCAGGTAGAGGCTGACCTGGCCTGGCCTGTTGGAGAGAAAGTGCGGCTTGTTGTCTCTGGCTGTTTCTCTTCACAGCGGCTATGTTGTTCCTCACCACAGTGCACACATTAACCCAGCCAGACAGGGCTTCAGACCAACTCCATCACAATGTCAGCCAAAGTCCCAGGCCACTCTAGATCTGGGGGGGGGACACACACAATATGGGGCACATGATTGACAGGAGCCATTCTCAAAGACTAGCCCCCTCGCACACACACACCTCTTAAAGCACTGCACTTCCCAGCTTTAGCCAGCATCCTGGAGGTCAGAGTGACCACCACCCAGGAGCCCCTCTAGAAGCCCACCCAAGCCAAAGAAAGACTCCTCGGTTGCCTTCCTCCTTGCAGACTGTTCCTCCCGAGGGTGTGTGTAGACAACAGGGATCGGTCACATAGCTCTCACTGGTATCACCAGCAGTTCAGGCAAAAGTGGAGGTTAGAGGGCCCAGTGTCACTGGCTGGGGGCTGATGTACTCACCCTGGCCACCTGGGCCTGCTTAGCAGGAATAGGTAGACCCCACAATTCCACAGAGCCTTCTTTCCATCCTGGTGGGGACAATTGCCTTTTCCTGTTAGTATATAAACTGACGTGGCTAGAGTTTCTGAGGTCCCTGGGTCACTGCAAAGGGCAACCTGTGTGGAGGAGCAAGAAACGTGTCTGTCCAAGGGGTTTTGGCCAGAACCCAGAGTGGTACTGACAGATGGGGGGTCATAGTCTCCATGGGAGCAGCGCAGGAGCCTGGATGGAGAGGGATTTGTCAATAGGGGGGACATGGGAAGACACCATGCCACCTGTGTCCCAAGACTAGAGAGGCCGTCTCTATGTTTGTCAAGCCACTTCCCAGAGTTCCAGAGATCCCACTGAGTGTGTCCAGACAATGCAGACAGCACAAGATACAAGATCACAAGCCGGTAGATGTCCTTACATCTGCTAGCTTTCAGCAAAACAGGCTTCTACAAGGTCATTTCAGGATGCTGGGGTTCAACACAATGCCCCTGGCTGGGGTTCAGGTGTCTCCAGACTTGTCCCTTCCAATCCTAGAAAGGCCCACACTCTAATATATAGTATATCCCTACCTTCAAAACGAACATGGTTGGCTTCTGCCCTCTGACCCTTTCTGCCCCTGCTCTCTGAACTCTGACCCTCATGTCCCCCACTTCTCAGGACACATGATCACATCTGGGGCCCCTGATAACTAGGGCCACTCTCACCTCAGGGTCTTCAAGCAGCCACACTTACAAAATTCTCTTTGCCACTTTAGGCCCCATGTGAACTCAAACCAGGCACACAGTAGGACAGGTCCTACAGGGAGCTGTCAGACACAGATGGTCTGCCCAGTGCTGGCTCAAGGATGGGAGACGTTCTTGGACGATATCTATCAGCTGGACATGTCTAGGTGGGTGCCGGGTTCTGCCAGCGCTCTGCTCTGTGTTTTTCTAGTGGGTTGATGGTGGCCTGTAGGTCTGGAAACTTAAGGATACCATATAATATGAGGATCCTAAGAGACAGAGTAGCTGGAAGGACTATGTCAAGTCTGGGAGACCAGGTAACCCTGGAACACAGAGGCCTCTCATTTCTGGTAACCTAACAGAGCTGAGGCCCTGCCCCTGTCTTCCTGTGTGTCAGCTGTGGCAGAGCAGACAGATCTGGGAGAAATAGTCACCCTCAGCTCTCCCCATGTCACCCCCATTCCAAGCAGAAGCCACACCCAGCACCCCTTGTTGGAATGGGCTTATTACACATAGAAGAGTGACTGTGACTGGGTACAGAATCCTAGCTGGGATCAGCTTCCTCTAGCACTGTCAGGTTGCTTTGCTGTCTGATTAGCTCCAGGGGCTACTTCTGCCCACTGAGGTGGCCTCACTCCTGCCTGCCTCCCTTGTGCTGGACAAGGGCCTGGGTACTGTGTTAGCCAGACCTTCCAAGCACCTGTGTATTTGCTTGGGGCGGCTGGGATAGAGTTGCCAAGGAGCTGGGGATACAGGCCAATGTCAAAGTGACTTCTAGGATAGAGAGAGGCAAAGCAGGGCTGGCCCCGGCTGGGTGGGGATAAGGCTGCTGAAGTGCTCTACATGTCTGTCTTTTTCTGCATTTAAATTTTTTTCCAAAACAGATCACAAACGCACACCCCACTTCTCAGTGTTTCTGAGGGTCTTACCGTGCAGCCCGACCTCACCTGGAACTCCTGACCGCAGCCTCTCAGGTGCTGAGATTACAGTTATGAGCCACCACACTGGACTCAGAACAGATAAAGGTGTTTACTGTTCGATGGTGCAAGCCTGATGACCTGAGTTCAATCTCTGAGCCCACATAAAAGTAGGCGAGAACCGACTCTAGGATGGTTGTCCTGTGTGGGACACCACCATCCTGCGGCCACCGTCATTCGCACTTCAAGTATGAATTCTGATGTCCCTCACAGTTGTTGGGTGTCTTTCTCTACCACTGTCTACCTCATTTATGCTGCCTCCCTCCCCAAGAGCTGAGACTGCAGAAATGCACCCTGGTTTAGTTCAGGTGCTGGGATCTGAATTCAGGTCCTCACACTAGTGTAGCAAGTGCTTTGCCCACTGAGCCATCTCTTCAGCCCCTCAGAACAGATTTCAAGAGGAATAGGTCCCTTACTACCAGCTGTGGCCTCAGTCATCCTGAGCATGTCTTGGGCATGCATACATAGTCTGCGCCAGATGCTCTGGAGACTTGCAGCAGGCTTCTGGGGAGTTAAGAGTGATGATGGACGTAGAATCAGGATATTGCCCAGGTTTTCTGGCCCAAACAGCTGGGAGGAGGCCAGTCGAGCAAAAGCAGGTTGTGGTGTTTTGCTGTGGGGTGGAGACTGGGCTTTGGCCTCCTCTTCTGACTGTGAGGCATCTCAGGGGACATGGGTGTCTACAGCAAAAGAATGAAGTTGGAGCCTTGCCAGGCACCAAACATGAAATTAATTCAAATGAATCAGGGGCTTGGACATAAGCACCGAGGTTCAAAACTCCTAGCGGGGAAGGAGGGCAGAAACTGATGACATTCAACTTTCCAGTGACAGCCAAAGGGAAAGCAGTCACATTGGACTATGAACATGTACAATCTAGCTGGGCGCACATCTTTAATCTCAGCACTCAGGAGGCAGAGGCAGGGGGATCTCTGAGAGTTCAAGGCCAGCCTGGTCTACAGAGAGAGTTCCAGGACAGCCAGGGCTACACAGAGAAACCCTGTCGGAAAGAAAATATAAAATCTTTGTGCATCAGAATATGACCATGAATGGATGGAGGAATATACAGATGTGTGCTCTGCCATGCAACGGAGCGTTGCTAAGCCTTAAAAGGAAATGGTGGCGCGTGCTACAAATGATGAACTCCGAGGCAGAATGAAACAAGCCAGTCAAAAGAACATATGAGGTCCCTGGGGTAGCCAGATTTGTAGATGCAGAAGGAGTGGGTGCCGGGGAGAGGAGGTTGGGGAGTTACACAGTGGGGACAAGACTTTAGTTTGGGAAGATGACAGTGTCCTGGAATGTACATAATGATGGTGAGTTTAATGCTACTGAACTATATACACTTAAAAGTGGTTACAGTGGCCAGGAGTGATGGCACACACCTTTAATCCCAGGATTTGGGAGGCAGAGGCAGGCAAATCTCTGTGAGTTTGAGGACAGCCTGGGCTACAGAGTGAGTTCCAGGACAACCAGGGCTACACAGAGAAACCCTGCCTCAATTAAAAAAAAAAAAAAAAAAAAGGAAGGAAGGAAGGAAGGAAGGAAGGTGGCTACACTGGAACCTATAATCCCAGCATTGAAGAGGTGGAGGCAGGAGACTCAGAAGTTCAAAGTCCACATCTGCTACATGAGACACTGTCTTAAAACAAACTGAAAAAAAAAAAAGGTTACAACAGTAAATATTGGGTGTACTTTAAGAAAAAAAAAGGTCTCAAAGTTAACCTTGAACTTTCAGCAATCCTCCTGCCTCAGACTTCCAAATTAAAGTGCTAGGATAACAGACGGGCACCAGGTAGGGACCATCAATAGTGGCTGAGCTACTGAGGGCACCCCCGCTGTGTTCTTTTATTGTACACAAAATAAGGCACTGCTTCGGATTTTGCCGGGGCACCTATAACCTTTTCAATTAAAAATCATTTTTAAAGGGTTAAGATGGTAAATGTTGTTATTCGTGCATTTTACTTCCACTGAAACATTGTGAGGATGTGACATGTGTGTGGTAGGGTGAGTTTTGTGTCAGAGGTGAGTGAGACAAGATGGCCTGGGGGAAGAGCCCAGGGAGACTCCAGAGAGGTGGCAGACAGATAGACGGACGGACGCACGGGGGCATGAGCAACATGCCCTTTGTTTGTGTCCCCGCAGCTGGCTCCTCCGATCCCCTCAAGGGTTACAGTGAGGCTGCATCATACCTATGGGGCACCCTGGCTGCTCCTATCCCTCCTAGTGGACTAGAGGAGACTCTCTTGGGCAGGTACCCAGCTCTCAGTGACTCCTCCTCAGAGCCACCTCTCCCTAGACGCTGCTGCCCCAGGGTCCCTTGCAGGCCCCTCCAGTTCACCAGACACGTTCCCGCCTTCTTCACTAGGACTGGGCTCCCTCCAGCCTGTTCCTGTGAGCTGATCTCCCCACAGGTCACTGTAGACTCTGGGTCTCCAGGAGACAGCTGTGTTGTCAACTCGGGATCCAGGAGCTGCAGGTCTCCCTGCATGTTATCGGGCTGTGGGCAGTTCTCACCTGCCCTCATCAACTCTGTGGCTCTGTCCAAGGAAGTATGGCAATGCAGGCTACCTGTTAGGCTGAGCCTGTGAGTGAAACCAGTATGAGCTCTTGTTGTGCTGCAGACATCTTTGTCCTGCAACTGAGGCAGGTCCAGGCTCTCCCTGGCCAGCTTAGGAGTCCCTAGGTACGCAAGGATCGCACGGATATTGTAGATGGGTGGCCAGGATCTGGGCTTCAAATGAAGCTTGGAGAGTAGCGCTCAGAAAGGTGAAAAAAGCCCTCTCACCCTGCTGCGATGCCCAGTCACTCTAGAGCATGTCCAGCAGGAGAAGAGGTGGTGGGGGCGGAGCAAGGACCAGCCCACCTGGCTCACTGGCTACTTCAATACTGCACTGCCCTAAGGGTGTTGACAGGGGGCGCCAGTGTCCCCAACTTCCTGAGGCCTTGTGTCTTAGGCAGTCACAGGTGAGCACCTGAGGCCCAGGTGACACTACCCTACCCTGCCCCTCTTCACCTATGTGCCCAGCCCCAGCCGCAGCCATTATAGGGTCACCTCTTTCCTTGGGGGCCTAAACAGACTCAGAGCCAAAGTAAACAGAGGGTTGGGGGCTGCAAGACTTGCTGGAGCAGGCAGCTGCTGTACGAGCTACATGGTATGGGGGCAGCGGCCAGCCCGTTGCCCCTTCATTCCTGACCTCCACTGTGTAGGCAGCAAAATGACCTGGCTGATCTAGTCCCTACACCCCAGGGCACCCCTCGTGTGGACGTGATCCTATCACCTCAGACTAGTGGCTGGACCGGGGCCCCACATTCTTAACCTCCAGGCGCCCCTGGGTCTCAAAGGGAAGCAGTTCAGCCCAGAGCCCTAGCCTGCTGGTTTCTCCAGGAGCCCACCCGGAAAGCGCTGGTCATGAACAATGCCTGCGTGTGACGGGCTTTCCCTCTGTGAGAGAAAATAGTTCCATAGAATGGCAGTTTCCTGCATTTGTGCCTGGGCCTTAAGGGGTGACTCATGCTTAGACCTCCCAGAAAGAGATGGCCCTAGAGCCCTTCCCCACCCCCAGCTCTGAGGCAAGGCCAGGGGCCGTCTTTCCCTGCAGCCCCTGCCCTCTTAGGGCTTTGGATCCATCACCTGGGCCAGCAGATGATATGGGAGCTTCCTGGTGGGAGCCTAGATTCAAGTGCCAGTGGCTAGGTAGAACCAGTGAGGGAGACTCGGCTAGATTATCCAGGGACAAAGGTCTAGGAAGAGGCCAGTGGTTCCTGGTCCCGATACAGCCACTGTTCTTTCAACAGGGCCCTGGGATGAGTACTGGCCACGGTCTGCATGGCAGAGAGTAAACAGGGCCATAGCGGTATGGACATCTCTTAACATGAGAAGGGTGAGCAACGGCAGCCAATTAGGATCCCATGAAGGGTCGAGCCACTGGTGGCATGTAGCCCTGAGAAACCTAGGTGGTTTTTCTGGAGTAGTGAGTACAGCTTCGGGACAGCTATCCTCCAACTTGGGAACCGTGCAGGGGGAGCTGTTTCAGACCAGAACTGTGAAGACAGAGAGTGTAAAGGATACCTGGCTCTTGCAGCCTACGGTTGGCATGTGCGCAGCGCACCTTGCCTCCTGGCATACCAGTATGCTCTAGGAGACCACCAGCTCTGGTTCAGTCTTCAGCCCGCCAGGCTGCCTTTCCAGGTCTATTTCTAATGTAGTGTAGTCTACGGGAGGGTAAGGGACTCATACTGCCCACCATGCTGCCTACTGTTCCAGTCTGGCCAGTCCTACTTGACCACCTATCTCCCAGGTCCTCTGGAACCTCACATAGCTCCTTCCAGTTCTTGCTCTTCTCTGAGGAGCACCACAGTACCCAGGAATGATGGGGTCCCAACCTCTTCTGGGCTGATGGTGGTCCAACTCACTCCCAAGGTCCCTGGCTCAGGCAGGGCTCACCCTATCTCCTCCTAAGAGTTGACCCATCTTGACTTCTCAGACAACCTGAAGGAACACAGAAGGTTCAAGTTCAGGCCTAACTGCTTTCTTCCAGACCTCCGGCTGCTCACTCGAAGGGCTTCCATGCTGTTTTCACAGGCATCAGTATGGTAGGGCTCCCGTCTCTAGAGGATCCAGGCCTTTGAGAGTGCCTGCTACTTGTGAAGGGCCGCTGGGCTCCTCCGCTCTGTGGGGCACTGTTTGCCCATGCCTTCTTCTGTCAGCACAAACTTCACATCATGGCTAGAGAGACTCAAGAGACAAGACATGACCAAGGGGCAAGGATAGGGTTGGGTGTGGCAAGGAGCTGGCTGGATGCCCATCGGCTCACCTTGAGCACTCTTGGCCCCACTCTGCACTGAGGCGAGTATGTAGGGAGTATCTTCTCAATCCAGGGAAGCCTGACATCCCCAGCCAGGACAAGCACAGGTACTCTGGCTTTCTAGACAGCAGGGACAGCTCTGCCCACTTGCGTGCGCCTTTTGTTGACAGCTCCTTGTATGTAACCCCTATTTGAAATATCAGCATGAGATCCTGGTGTCTGAGTGGGGCCTGAGGCCTGGAAGAGGGGAGGGGCAAGAACGGTTTCGGTCATGGACCGGCTGGGTCAGGACCACGGTGGACCGTGGACCAGAGAGGGAGGGCAGACTCCCCTGCTTCCACGGAGCTGACTCTTGGCCAGGTGCGGGCCGGCGGGCGGGCCCTCCAGGGATGAGCAGTCTGGTGGGCAGGACCACAGCCAGCCCGACGATGGCCACCCACAATGCTCAGGAGAGCGAGCGACAAGAAGAGGGCTCACGGTGCACGCCACAGCCCCTTTCCCGGTTGGGTCCCGATGGGTTATTCCTGCAGGGGAGGCAGTGGGAGCGGAGTTTCCACTCCGGGCATCTGAGTTCCATCCAAAACAGCGGTTCTTAACTTCTGCAGAGACGGTGACCCTGCTCCCGGGATCAGCAGGGGGCAGCAGACCTGGAGGGGTCACCGCGGCCTGGGGCACCTTCCGCGGCCCCTCCCCCAGCTCTGTAGGCTCGGACCTCACGAACCCAGCCCCCACCGCCCTTCTCTAGGAGGAGAGGTTCCGGCTCTCCCATCCACCCAACAGGCCTAGGACCGAGCCGAGCCCCCGAGACAGGACCCCAGGCCAGGCTGGCCTCCGAATCTCGGTTTCCTGCCACCCGCCCCCTGCTCGCTCCTGCAGGAAGTGGCCGCCTCCTGAACAAAGGGGCCGGCGGACAATGGCCATTGAATTGGGCCGGGGAGCTCGTGCGGGGACAGGCCGCCAGCTGCCCGCGCTGATAAGGCCCTGAGCGCCGGGCCAGTCCCCGCCGTGCGCCTCCGCCGCAGCCCACAGAAGCCGGGAGCTCGCCGAGGCCTGCGCGTGGGTGGCGGGGGACCAATGGGGAGTCGGCGCGCCCCGCTTTCGGGCCAATCTCGGGAGCGCGCGGGGGAGCCGCCCCGCCCGCCCCGCCCCGCCCTGCCCCGAGCCGGGGACAGCTCAGGGCTCGCCTGTCCGGCTCGCCGGTCCGGCTCCTCCCCTAGGGCCGCTAGCGCGCCCAGACCGCTGACCAGCGCCTGCCTCCCGTGCGGTTCTACAGAGCCGGGGTGATGTTTTGGGGGAAAAAAAAAATAATTGTGTTTTTTTCTCCCAAAGCCTAAGACGTCATCCGTGTTGGTGCTGGGAACGGTCCACGAAGGGCTGCGCTTCTCTCCTATTATTTTGGGAGGCCTGGGTGCCTGCGCGGAAGGCAGTGTCCCCTGGTTTTCTGCGAGGGCCGAGGTGAATGAAGGAGGCTGCCTGGACTTCGCGGGCATGCGCGTACGGCGGGGGAGCATCTACTCCAGACAGACACCCACCCACTCTGTCTTGCCCTTTGCCCTCAACGTGAAGACAGGGGCATATCATAAGCCAGGCTAGATTTCTGCTCCTGGTTGACACTGAGGATTAGCCAACAGACAGATGCTGTGCGCCCTTTGGGACCGTATCTGGAAAACTCACCTCCTTGGGCCTCCCCCTGCCCTGGAGGCCTGGATGGCTCACACTGGAGTAGAGACTGCCTTTTTTTCCCAAGCCCCCACCCTAACCTGGGGCGGCTCTGAGTGAGACCACAGAGCTGTGATTGGTATACGTGGCAGGATCTGTTGTAGTCAGGAAGAGCTCAACTGCCCCAGGACGACAAATCCATGGGGGAGGGACAGAAATTGGTTAAGTGCAGAGGCAAAGGCTGTAAGATTGTAGAAACTGAGACAGACATCGATTCCTGGTCACAGTGAGATGGCCCCGGTCATTTCCACTTTTGGCAGACCCCGGGCAGATGGGGCAGGGAAGGGTCTGCTTCCCTTGGCACTGTACAGCCCACACCACTTCCGGCTTCATCTCTGTGAGCAAGCAGCCCCTCCCCCAACGAGATCGGGCATGCTGGCAGGAGGGCAGGATGCTGTGGGTGGGACAGAGGGACCCTCAAAAACTGCTGAAGCCTGAGAGGGTTCTAAACCAACTCTGGAGGGAGAGAGCAAGGGAGGCTTTTTGGAGACGGCAACAGAGAAAAGATGCAACAGTGGCAGCAATGTAGACAGACTAGAGTCATCGAAGAGCCAGGTGCTGGGGAAAGGCTGGCACACAGGAGTGCTAGGTGCTGGATGAGATGCCCTCAGCCCATTTGGTCTACTTCTTGCATCGTTTGGGACCACTATGTTGGTAGCCCTGGTGAGAAGGCCAGGGCTCCTGACAGGGAGCATGCCCATGCAAGGGACCACTTGCCAGGAGCCCCATGAGCTGGGTGTGAGTGACTGGAAGACAGTGCATGTGTGTGGCCCTGCTAATGCAAGGGTCAGGCTGAGCAGTCCCTCTGTGGCTCTGTTGGCAGCAGTCTGGGTGGCTGTGGCCACGGCACAGCAGGGGCCTGAGGTATGGAAGGGCTGCACTCATGGGAAGGCGCTGAGAGGCCACCACAGGACTTTGGGTGGGGCTCTCAGTAGGCATCAACTGGAGTCACAGCTCCTGGGCATCTGTGCACTCCTGGCATAGCCTGGTTAGGCTGATACTCCCGTCACATTCTTCTTTGCCTCCTTGGCCTAGCACTGGCCACCCTGATTAGAAGGCCCTTCTCATGGCACCCACGAGGCCCTTTCTTGCCACACTGTCCAAAGGTGCAGCTAGACAAGCCATGGAACAAATGTGTCCTGTTTTGTGAGCTGTCCAGGCCAGGCTGTGGACACCTGGGCCTGCAAAGGTCGATGCCTGCAGGTCTCCTGGCCGTACCCAGTCTGCAGGAAGTGGGAAACCCTTGGCTTCCAACCCTGCCCTTTATCAGCCTTCATGGCTTCCTGCTGTAAGAGTGGCCTGCTCCCCCCACCTTGGCGCCAGGACGTCGGGTCAGCGGTGACTCACCCAGCGCCCAGCATGGGGATGCCTTGGCCCCATGTCCTTCTGCTACTTTCACAGCACTTGTGCCTAGCCATTAGGTCTCACAAGAGGCTGACTTCTCCGAGGACCTCGCAGAAGGGCACACCTCTGCTTCTGGACTACGAGTTTGCCTCCTCTGAACTGCTCCACTCTGCAAAATGTGTCACCCCAGTCTCTGGGCATCTCCTATCCAGAGACCTATGCTGTCCCTTGTCATGGGATCCTGCCCACACCTCCTTTCTTAAATCTCACCCTTACATGCTCTCTGTTGTCACCCAGGTCACAAGTATAGGGAGACCTGCCTCTTTGGCATGGCACTGGGAAGATGTCCCAGTATAGCTCCTATACATCTACCTAGGGCCTCAGGAAGGCTCTCCCAGCCCCTTTCCACCCTGAGGGCCTGCATTTCATGGGTTTGTCTCTGAACATTTAGTGGACTGTTAGACTCTTGAGGTATACTGGCCCTCACTTTCACCACAGTACACCCTTTACCAAGCACAGCCCAGGATTTGGGAGCTGGGGGTGGGGAGAACAGAGTGCCCTTGCAGGGAGGACAGGCGGCTTGGGTGGGCTCTCACCTACTGGGGAAACTTCTCTTCTTTGCACAAGGCTCGTGGGTGAAGGACTTACCATGAAGTTCCTGGTCTGTGAGACCGCAATCCACCCCTCAGGGCTTCCTATCTGCCTGCTGAACCCGAGTGGAAAAGGTGGGATGGTTAGTTGCTAACTGGACACAAACCATTCACCTAGTAAGAAGCAACATTAATTAAGAAATTGCCTCCACCGGTCTGGCCTGAGGGCATGCCTATAGGGCATTTTTTTGATTGATGTTTGATGTGGGAAGACCCAACCCACTGTGGGCCCTGCCAATTCCTGAAAGTGGTACTGGGTTGTCGAAGCAAGCACGCTGAACAAACTCTGTAGTGAGAGACAGTAAGCAGTGTTCCTCCATGGCTCCTGTCCTGACTTTCTTCAATGACAGACTGTGATAGGGACATGTAAGCCAGAGGAACCCTTCCCCCTTCCCAAGGTGGGTTTGCTCAGCATTTTAGAATAACAGCAACAGACTGGAGAGATGGCTCGGCGGTTGAGAGCTCTTGTTCCTCTTGCAGAGGACCTAGGTCCACTCTCTGGCACCCATGTGGTTCACAGCAATCCGTAGCTCTGGTTCCAAGGATCGGATACCCTTTCCTGACCTCAGCAGGCACCAAGCACGCATGTGCTGTGGGTGCCTGTATGCAAGCACGACGCTCCCACATAGCGTTAACAAATCTTATCACATTTAAACATCAACACAGAAGCAAACCAAGACAGAAGGGATGCTAACTCCTGTGTGCCACCCAGCCTGGACACGGCTGTGTGCAGCCTGAGCCCGTGATAATGCCACCACTCTAGGTTCTCAATCTGAGTCACTGTCAATGGGCTGGGAAATCTTGTTCTTGAACAGCAACTTGTCTGGGGCACACCTGATAGGGATGCTCCCCCAGAAGCCCTCCATAGACTGCTGAGCCTGACTCCACTCTTCATCCTAGTTCTGTCCAGAGACCCCTGTCCACTGTGCAGGCCCCTGAACATAGCCCTGCCAGACTCATTTCTCCACACATCCTCATGAGCCTCTGTCAAGACCTTTGCTTTGGAGCAGTCTGTCTTCTACCCCACATTCTGCCCTCATGCACAGTACCTCCCAGCTCTCCAGGCCCTGTTCTGACCAGCCATGGCCAGTGTTTTGGAATAGGAGGCGGCCAGGGTGTTATCTTACTCAGGTCTTGTCTGGCTGTCTAGCATGGCTGCACATCTCTGCAGAAGGTCCCCCCACTTTTCTTCTGCTTCAAACAGTTGCACTCTATAGCCTATGCTGGCCTGGAACTTACACTGGTCCTCCTGCCTCTGCTTCTGGCACTGTGCTACCCACTGGTTTACTTGCTGGATTCCTCGTGTGTCAGTGGACAGATACATCGTGTGCCAATCTCTCCCACCAGCAGCCTGGCTGTTCCCTGCTGTGCTGCTGGCTTCACTCTGAGGCATTCATTGCCAGTGTCTTCTCAGTGAATAATTTACCAATGACTGAATGCGTGTGCATGTGTGTGCGCACGTGCACATGGGTGTGTGTGTGTGTGTATATAGATGGAGACTGTCTGGTAAAAGGTTGTGGGGGATGAAGGTCCTAGAGCGGCAGGGTGCTCTGAGTAGCTTACTCTAGCCTCTCAGCAGGTGATGGGCACAGACAGCCTTCAGCTTTTCTATCACCCTTGTCCTTGAATCGCGAGTGTATGTGTGCGGCGACACAGTGGAGACCCTCTAGGGCACCCGCTTTCCATTACTTGCCCCCCACACACACACACACTTTTCTTTTTCCTTTTTTGAGACAGGGTTTCTCTGTGTAACAGCCCTAGCTGTCCTGGAAGGCCAGGCTCTGTAGGCCAGGTTGGCCTTGAACTCACTGCCTCCTGAGTGCTGGAACTAAAGGTACGTGCCACTACTGCCTGGCCTGTTGCTCATTTTTACTTCCAGTTGGGGTGCACTGCTCTCCTATGGATTTAGCTTGTCTGTAGGTAATGAGGGTAGTGGTGCCTGGCTCTTTGGGATTGCTCCCAGGTGAGTGCTTACAGGTCATGAAAGCCCCCTCAGCAAGCCTGTGCTACTTCTGGACTCAGGCACTGAGACAGCATGCTGATCCCGTTTCTAGAGTCTGACCCTTGCCCCTACCCTAGGGCATTTCTGCAAGGGACAGCCCAGCTCCACTGGGCAGGGAGGAGAGGCTGGCCACTCCCCAGGATGTGCTGTGTGATCAGGCCATAATAATTCCCCAGGCTCTGCTGAGGCTGGTGCCTGGCTGACAGCTATTCACAACCTTCAAATTGGGGGACAGGAGTTACACCATAGGGCAGAGTGGATACTGTCTTCAGTTCACCAGGCTTACCTAGACCTTCTCTCTAGACCTCTCCAACCTTGGCCCAAGCTGGGGGCTCCTGGACCTGCCAGGCCTCTGTCTAAGCAGCAGGCCTGGCCTGGGAGCTCAGCTTTGCTGCCTAGGTGCCAGTGACACCTTCTCCACTATGCTGATTTTGTTGAGCTGGGGTACAAGGTGCATTATGCATTAAAGCCCTTTGAGGAGGTTTTGGGAGCATCTCCATGCTGGGTCAGCTGGGATGACAGGAACCAAGAGTATGGCAGAAAGAGCCTCAGGACAGACTAGACCCAAGGTCAGGTTGAGGGTTGAAAATGGGTGACGGCTGAGATGGGCTGGGTCTCACCAGCTTGGGGCCACTGCCCTCATGGGTCTTAGCCAGGCTCATTGTTTGGGGACAATAGCTCCCATGATCTAGGTTCCTCTCCCAACAGGAAAACCACAAAGTCTGCCCATTACCACTGCCCTCAGCCCCTTGAAGGCCTGGGCAGACCTCAGGCGCCAAGTGCAGCCTGGAACCTGGCTCCACCCTTTGCCAGCCTGTTCCAGCCCAGGCACCCTAGAGACCAGCTATCCCTTCAGGCACGTAGCTCAGGGTACAGACACAGGTTCTGACCACCAAGGACACAGTGGTCACTTCACTAGAGCTGAGTCATATGTAGAGGGCTGAGCTTCCTGCCCAAGAGTCCTCCCTGAAACCCGCTATGGGCTGGAGACTCTTACCTGCATAGTTTATTCCCCATTGGACAACACCCCCACCACCACCACTTTACCAAAGCTGACTTGATACCTTAGTGTGCCCTAAGAGGCTAGGGCACTTTTACAGAGTGACGAAGTCCTGTAAATGGGATAGATAAGGGGCTCGGGGCTGCTGACTGCACAGTACCTTGGAGGTGTGCTGCTCCAGAAACTGTGTGCCAGCCCACACCCCTGCCAGTCCTCTCACTGAGTTCAGCTGGTTCAGGGGCACCCTATTTGTCAGACTGCAGAGTAGCGGGTGGGCTCAGTGACAGGGCAAGTCCTCCTGTACCACCCCAGCAGTGAAAGCATACAGGGTCAGCTCTGACTGCTCAGAGTATGCCCAGCAAGGTCCTTCATGAAACAGTGCTGCAAGCAGCCACCAGAGGGTGCAGCCCAAGCCAACCGCTGGGCTTGTGGCCAAGTACTCCAGCTCATCAGCAAGAAGCTGATGTTCCCGCAGGACTTGCACTTCTGGGACTCAATCTGCTCAGTGTCTAGCTTCTCCTCCACTTACTTACTCTGCCTCCGCCTCCCCCCCCCCAGCTTCTGCTCACCTGTCCTGCTGTTTCCCCACTCCCATCTGGGGTTTACTGGGCCAGGGCAGTGTAAGTCAAGGTCTTGGTAGCTGTGGGCTCTGGTTTGTGGCCCCATAAAGCAATGGTACTGAATATTAAACTTTACCTAACTCAAGACCACAAGGGAGGCTCAGGTAACTACTATCTTGAGGAAGCATACACTCTCATGAGTGATCAAGCCCATGCTTGCCTTCCCTTCAGGGCAAAGCACACAACCTTATAGGTCATGTGGGGACCCTGTTCCTGACAGGGATAAGCAAACTTCAAGCACGCCAGGGAACAGGCTACCTTCTCCAACATTCTCCCAGGCAGGGTTATCCAAGGCTTCCTTGGAGTACACCTGCTGTCCGTAGCTGGGCCCTCAGCACCCTTGGAGGTTGCTAAGACAGGTATAGAGGACCATGCAAGCTTCAGGAGAGCTTCAGAAGGTGGAGAGGAGGACAGGAAGAGAGCCTCAGAAGGTAAAGGTGGGACACCCTCAACAGACACCACCATCCTACAGTGCACACATCACTACACCTGGGTACAGCCATCAGACAACCTCCCACTCAGCAGAGGAACAGAAATGGGTTGGACTGGGGAGAAGCCAAGCAGGTGTTTTGTTCAAGCAATCACAGAGCTTCCTCTGTGCCCA
This sequence comes from Cricetulus griseus, assembly GCF_003668045.3. NCBI lineage: Eukaryota > Metazoa > Chordata > Mammalia > Rodentia > Cricetidae > Cricetulus > Cricetulus griseus. The sequence goes on along the minus strand of NC_048598.1, from coordinate 181,100,442 downwards.
GGAGGGGCCCAAGAGTTCAGTTACTGCCACAGGCTTGCCTGACAAGGCTTATACCCCAAGGCTACAGAGACTGTGTTCCAAGGAGAGGCAAATGAAGTCAGACACACCCTTCTACACTGACTTAGGATATTCAGTTCTAGTTGGGGTGTGTGTGTCCAGAGCTTGCAGGGGTTGGGGAGCGGCCGTGGGCCTGCAGGGTTGGCGGCCTGCAGCATGCTATGGTTCCAGCCACTCAGTGGATCTCTTCCCAAATGTCAAGGCTTTTCAGGGGCTAGCCCAGACGTGGCTCCCGAGACCTGAAGGACTCTCAAGAAACCACCCTGCTGGGCAATGGTGGCACACTCCACTCCTTTAATTCCATCACTCAGGACGCAGAGGCAGGCAGATTTCTGAGTTGGGGGCTAGCCTGATCTACAGAGCGAGTACTAGGACAGCCAGAGCTACACAGAGAAACCCTGCTTCAAAAAAAACAAAAAATCAAAACCAGAAAACCCCACAAAACAAAACCCCCAAACCAAAACCTCACCACCACCAACAAAAAGAAACTACCCTAGACCCAGTTCCGGCTACTGCCGAAAGCACCATGTTGCAGTGTTCCTAACTCAGCCTAAACTGCTGAGCAGAGAGCGATCAGAACCTAGGCTATCCAGCATGCGGGAAGCAACCTGCAGAGAGCACACAGCAGTCTCCCTCAGTCCCCCTTCTTTACTCAGCCCGTCGTATGCCTCCAAGAAGGGGGACAAGGAGGAATGCAGGGTCTAACAGGAATTCCTAAGATGCATGTACCCATTCCCTCAGTAGCAACACCCGGGTTCCTGTCATCCAGCCAAGCATCTGGTGACAGCTACAGAGGCAAAGATCAGAGCGTGGCAAATACCCACCCAGTGGGACCCAGGCCCCACTCCCACATTGTGTGTGGGAGAGGAGTGGTCTACTGTGGCTGCAGCAAGGGCAAGGTGTGTGCGCACGTGCTCGTGTGTGTCCTGGGTCTTGGGTCCCGGACAGGACTCTGGGCAGGAACCAAGGACATGATCAAAGGAGGTCCATGGTCAGAACTCATTCTCCACCTCGTAACTAGGTACAAAGAGTGCCCCCCGACCCCACAGGGCTTATTTCACTCCTGCTCCAATGGGTAAATAGTTGGATAAAACATGTAGGTAGGAAAATGGGGTTCAAGGCAGGCCGCACAAGCTTCTCACTGGTGCAGTAGCTCAGGATAGAAGAGCCGCAGGTGGGAACAGTGCCTCACTGCCTCTCATTGCTCTGAGCTCTCACTCTGTGACTCAGCCCCTATAAGCAGCCCCCAGTTACGTCTACAGACAGAAACACACTCTGCTAAGCACCTGTGCGGGGTTAACGGGAACCCTGCTGACTGCTCCTGTCTTGCCCGGGTGATCACCCAGTGTGCAGAGGATGGGGCTCAGTTCAGGGGGCTGGTACAGGGGTGGCTTCCCCTGTACTTCCTTCCCCCCTGCCCAAAAGGCAGTAGGAGAGGGTAGAGGAGGCAGGGAGAGTAGGATTTCCTGTCTGCTCAGCACTTCTGTTTATGCCCATAGACAGGGTCCCAGTCTAGAATGCAGGATCCAATGGGCTCCCTCGCCAACCTCCTTCCCTCTCCTAAGGTCCAGTGTGGCGAGGCCTGAGTCTGTCCCAGGAGGCTGTCTACAGCACTGCTCTGCACTCTTCTTTGGTAGTCTGTCAGAAGAGCACAGTGAAGGGGACCAACTGTATGCAGAGCAGGGTCATATAGACCCAATGCCTCCTTGAGCCTCACACTACTGCTGGTGGTGGCAGCTCACACACAAGGCTGTGGCCTCAGCTCAGAGGTTACCCTTGCCCACGTCATGGCTGCCCCCTACTGGGACCTCACTCCTTAGCACCTGGGTCTCTCAACCGTGTGATACAGGCCTCATCATCATCTAGGGACAGTTCTCCCCATCCCCCTCCCTCTGCCCTGACTTTCTTCAACTCTCTCCTTACTGGCTCGTGCTCTTTCCAGCACTGACAAGGCACAGCTTGGGGCAGGCCTCAGTTCCTGTACGAGGTACTTGTTTCTATTCTTGCAGCTCTTCCCTGCCACCTCTCAGTCCTGTCGTCACATACAAGCACACAGCCACCCTCACTACACTCTGGACGAGTGTCTACCATGGCTCTGGCTCACTGCTGTGACACAGGCCCACCACCCTAGGAGGCACCCTGGATTACAGTTCCACACTCCCACAACAGAATCCAAAGGCATTTTGCAATCCTCTCATCAAAATCCCTGTGTCTGTCCCACCCATCTGTGTCTACCTGCAGCGCTCCCTGACACCTCACCCTCTCAGGCCTGGCCACCTCAGCCCAGGCCGTGCAGACTCACATCCAGGGCTGCGTCCAGGAAAGGGCAGCCTGAGCCAAGTGCAGCGAGGATAAGGAGTCCCGGGTTCTATCCCAGGTGCTGGGCGGGAACCTACAACTCCATTAGCAGGAGACTGTGTGCAGTGGTGCCCGCTCTGCCGCTCTCCACGGCCTGAGCACTGCTTGCCGCTCACTAGACTAGCCCGTTACGGGGCAGCCTCAGGGGCCCCTGGGTGCACAGCTCATGTGTCCTAAGCAAGAGGCTGAGTGAGGCCTGTAAGGCTCCTGGTGGCTGAAGGCAGTGAACGGACATTAAAGCTGGTCAAGAGTGCGTGTGTCCGCCTCAGCAGTTAAAAGCAGGGGCTCCAAGGGCTCTGTGGCTGCAAAGCATAGAGCAGTAACTGCCACGCCTTGTGCCCAATACCTATCCCTCCAGGATGTGAAGGGTGGGCAGAGAGCACTGGCAGCAGGCAAAGACCAGAGCTACTCCATGAGTGAAGCCCCTTTGTGCTCTCATCTTAGGAGAGGAGCACACAGAGCCTGCCTAGGGGCTCAATGACTATGCTAGGCCTCTTGAGGCGGGATCTAGACCCACCTACTCCCTGAACGTGTTTCATGACACACAGACACACAGTTGGTTTTCCGTGCTGGGCAAAAATATTCCTTACATTGCTCAAAACATGATTCCCAACAGTAAGTGTGATGGAGGCCACAATGTGGCCATGGGAAGAAAGCTTCAAATCAAGCAGGGTGGTACTTGACTGGCAGAGCCCCACAAATCATGCCCGTGAGCCGTGGCGCCAGGGCCCATCTGACCCCCATAAGACAGATACGCTTGGAGTCCAGCACCAGGGTGCTGCCTGTGTGAGCCGTGGCCCCAGGGCCCATCTGACCCCTATAAGACAGATACGCTTGGAGTCCAGCACCAGGATGCTGCCTGGCCTTGAGTTCCACTTAGTAGCCGTCATCTTCGTCACCGTCACAGCCGTAATCTGCAAAGCACAGAGGACAGTGGTGGAAGTTCAGGCAGCTCTCTGCTTCCATAGGGAGCCACCTTCTCGTCCCCAGCTCCTAGGACCAACCCCAATGCCTCATCTCACAGGCCCCACACCCGAAGGCCCACCATTTCAATCTATTCCCAGAAGTCTTTGGGGCTGGTGGACTGGCATATACCATGGGGGTGGGGGTGGGGGTGGGGAGGCTTTGGCTCCTTCCTGGGCACTATAAACAGTATGGCCAGCCCAGACATTAGTTGAACAGCCCCCCTTCTGACTCCCAACAAACCCAGAACCCTTGACCTTCACAGTAGATGCCTCATTTTCCCTGTGGAGCTGGCCTCCTAGTCTTTGCCTGGCTCCTTCTAGCACACTTGAGAGCCTAAGAATCAATATGGCCAGTTTTAAGTATCCTGGTTCCCTTCTTTGTAGAGAGAATTTTAGTTTGAGGACAATAGGCTTTAAATTTGGAAATCCCTTGGGTGGATGGCTATGGCCTGACTTCTCTGGATGCCCCCCAAAGTTCCTATAGTGCCCCCCAAGTTGCTGTAGTGCCCCCCAAAAATCCTGTAGTGTGCCCATAACCGTGTGGGTCCTACCCACCATTGCCACCCATCATCTGCAGAGCGCTGACGCAAGGCTCTCCATCCTCTTCTTCAGCGTCCTCCTCATCTGCATCTTCGTCAGGATGGTACGACACAGGGCCACTCTCCACCAAGACAGCTGATGGCTTGATGGGCTCAGCTCCCAGGGTAGGGGAACTTAAGAGCAAGGCCTGCAAAGAGAGGGCCTGTCTCTAGGATGAAAGCAGAGTGTGCTGCTCTCCTGACTGTAAGGGACCCTCAGGCTCTCTCAGCCCAGGCACAGGCGCTCCAGAGCTCCTGCTGGTCAGAGGACCAGCCTGCCTCCTGTATCCACTAGCTCCTCCTTCTGGTTTCCTGGGGCTATGAAGTCCCAGGCCTCCTTTTCCCAAAAGCTCCTATCTCCTGAGGGAGGGAGGGAGGGAGGGAGGGAGGGAGGGAAAGGAGGGAGGGAGGACAGGCCCAGTGGTGTGCAGTCTAGCCTCTGCCCTAGACACTAGTCCACAGTGATGGTTAGCTTACCCTCAGCCCCAGAGCAGCAAGCACAAAACCTGCCCTTAGCATATCTGCCTGCTCCACTTCTGTGACCCAGGCTCCCTCACACCCTGAGCTTCAGGATCCTCTGCTGGAGCTAGGCTAACGCTGGAGCAGCAACCAACTGGGCCTCTCCCTGCCAAGCCTGATGGCAACTTATGTTCCTGAGGCCCTGACCCGGCTATGCAGGACAACATACCTCTCCCACAGCTGCCTTCTTAGCTGGATGTGTAGACACCAGAGGCCTCAACCTGAAAGAAAGCATAGAAGCAGCCTCAGTTCAGGCTGTGTGTGTGTGTGTGTGTGTGTGTGTGTGTGTGTGTGTGTGTGTGTGTGTGTGTGTGTGTGTGTGTGTGTGTATGTGTGTGTGTGTACACCACACAGGCACTGAGATCCCCGTCCAGTCAGGTTCACAGTCTATAGCCTCAGTTCACACCTGCCTGCTGACCATCACTGACTGGCAGGACTGAGGCCCTTGACTGGACAGATGCACAGTCTCGCTCCGGGGCCCACCCTTTCCACTCCACAGGTATACCTTCCCAGAAACACAGACTTTCACCACCTCTGCTAGCATCTCACCAGTCTAACCCCAGCCTCTCTTCCGACCTTCAGGCCTCCTGCTGACCTCAGGCCTCACCTGTTCCTCAGTCTTAATACCTGGACAGCAACACTGCTGTGTCCACCCTGATCTGACCTGTTGTCTTACATTAATCAGTGGCTACCATCATTCCGTCATGGATGGGAAATACAGAAACACTGCGTAAAAATGCAAAATCCAGCTGGTGGTGATACTGCATGACTTTAGTCCTAGCATCCAGCTGGGTGGTGATACTGCATGCCTTTAGTCCTAGCATCCAGCTGGGTGGTGATACTGCTTGCCTTTAGTCCTAGCATCCAGCTGGTGGTGATACTGCATGCCTTTAGTCCTAGCATCCAGCTGGGTGGTGATACTGCATGCCTTTAGTCCTAACATCCAGCTGGGTGGTGATACTGCATGCCTTTAGTCCTAGCATCCAGCTGGGTGGTGATACTGCTTGCCTTTAGTCCTAGCACTTGGGAGTTTGAGGCCAGACTGGTCTACAGAGTGAATTCCAGGTCAGCCAGGGATACTCAGAGAACCCTGTCTAAAATCCCCTCCCCCCAGCAGTACCTCCACCTTGGGCCTATCTTTGAAGTCCCTAGGACTTCCAAACACAAAGGTACCTTTGACACCGTGTCCACAAGAAACAGAAAGGAAAATGGGTCGCCCACTCAAGAGGAGACAGGCACAGTGGCATCCAGGTCAGTGTAAGTGGTCTCTGGGCATGGGGAGGGTCAAGACTCCTTTCTTGTAGGGCACAACTATACAGGCAGTAAAGGCCTGGAGTCACGCGACGCGCTGGCCCTTGAGGCCCAGTCCCGCCCAGCTCTGACATACTGGATATTCTGATGATGCTGCAAAGAGAATCTCGTACCAGGCAGTTGGCACAGAGCACCTTAGCCAGGGAGCTGAAGCCTTCTTACAGGTGTTCGTGGCCTTTCTAGGACCCATGGAGACCCAAGAGCAGCTGGCCAGGCCTCATGGAAGAGTCTGCGAATGCCCAGAGAGTAAGTTTAGCCTGGCATTCCTCAGGTCACAGCTCCAACTTCAGTGACAACCCTACCAGCCACACTGCTGTCAACCTCTCCACCTTGACCTAAATGCTACGTTTTCATAAACAGCCCATGGCCACTGATCTCTAGGACAGCCACAGGGCAGGTGGGGGCTACATGTGGGGTCTGGCTGCTGCCTCTACTGAGCAGAAGCCTGCTTGAGTCTGACCCGGGAAACCCAAAAGCCTTTGTGTAAGCCTGGAGCACTGGATCCATTAGGGTAACACCTTTCTAGAGGTAGATGCCAGATTGCTCCTGAGAGGGTAACAACTGTTAGAAAAAGCTGAGAAGCTTGGGGCCCTGTGGTGTTGTCCGTCCCCGTCCCCGTCCCCCCGCCACCGCCGCTGGAACTGTCTGGACTGGTGGAGCTGAGTAAGGGCAGAGACATGAGTACAGCAGTTGGGGCACCCCAGCCTCGAGACCTTCATAACTCCTCAGGGTATTAGATATTCACAAACTCTGACTCGAGCAGGCTCCCCTGGCCATAGGACCACAAAGGACACCCGAATCTACGCTAGAACTACCAGCATTGACAGTAGTGGCCTAGTTGACCTTCAACTTGGCCTGTGACCGCTCAGCTCCATCAGACTCTCTGTACCCATTTCTAGCTACAGCTAAGCAGCTAGGGATGGCTGACACAGGCCACAATAAGCAGAACTGAGAATGCCTTCTGGGTGGCCAGGGCAAGGGCTTAGGTGGTCAGGGAGGGTTACGCCCTGACTCCTGCCTCATCTGACCTACTACGTGTGCAAGGGAGAGCTGAGTGGCAATGGGCACTCAGCCCACAGTTCTCCAGTTAGTAATCTCCAAGAGAGAACTTGTGTGACCATACAGAGACTGAGAAATCTAACGCCCTTCTGAGGAAGTTCCTACCTAAATCAGCCATGCTGACTCAGTACTCCGTATAGCCAGCACTGATAGGAGACAGAACAGCCAACCTGAGCCACCAATGGGTCAAGGTAACACCTCGTGAGCAACAGGAGACACCCAGCAGGTTCTGGGAACAGATGGATGGAGGGAAATTAAGTACCTGCCCACATACAGAAGCAGCTGGAAGGAATCACAGAAAGATCCTACAGAGGCAGTCCCATCAGGGCCCGGGAACTCAAAATCCTAGACAACTGTACCACCAACTGTGGGCAGGAGCAGCTTGTAAGGACACCTGGCACTGATTAAGGTGCTGAGAGGGACAGTGGGAAGAGGCCTAGCCATCTCACTCTCAGTTCATAGACAAATAAACAGGCCATGTGCAAAAATGTTCTCAAGAATTTGGCCTACCAAACACTACTGGGCTATAGAAAGTAGAGCAACCATCAGCTTGACAACAGGAGACTTGGGTCACCTGATGGCCTTTTTTTTTTTTTTTTTTGAGACAAGGTTTCTCTGTGGCTTTGGAGGCTGTCCTGGAACTAGCTCTTGTAGACCAGGCTGGCCTCGAACTCACAGAGATCCGCCTGCCTCTGCCTCCCGAGTGCTGGGATTAAAGGCGTGCGCCACCAACGCCCAGCTCCTGATGGCCTTCTTACAGACAGACCCTGTCTACAGTATCCACCCAGAAACTTGAGCTTGGCTTTGGTCTTACTCCTTTTGCCAAAGTTAAGTTCCAGCTGGATCAGGCTTATGATATTAAAGCCTGGAGTGATGAGACACACCTGTAATTGTAGCACTCGTGAGGAAGAAGCAGGAGGATCGGAAGTTCAGTCTTGAGTACACTGTAAGAACTTGTTTTAACAGACACAGACAGACAGACAGACAGACAGACAGACAGACACACACACACACACACACAGAGAGAGAGAGAGAGAGAGAGAGAGAGAGAGAGAGAGAGAGAGAGGTAGGTTTCTTTCTCCCTCACAATCTGGACACAGTAAAGAACTTTATGAACATGCTATCAACCTCAAAGCTGTAACTGGCAGGACCAAGAGGGACTGGCACACAATACTAGCTTGGTGTTGCTTTCCTGCCTCCCTCCCTCTCCTCTTCCTCCTCTTCTTGAAACATGGTTTCACCACACAGCCTGTCCTGGAATTCGATATGTGACAAGGCTGTCCATCTGCCTCCGCCTCCCAAGTGTGAAGATTAAAGGTGTGCTACCACACCTGGTATGATTCTTTCTCTCTGTCCCTAAGACTTACATTTATTTATTTGTTCTTTATTTAGTGTGTGTGTGTGTGTGTGTGTGTGTGTGTGTGTGTGTGTGTAAGGATCTATCGTGATTGTATGGGTATCTGTGGAGGCCAGAAGAGAACACATCCCCTGGAGTTATAGGAGCTGCCTGACATGGGGGCTGGGAACTGAACTCTGGTATCTCTTAACCCCTGAGCCGCCTTTTCAGCTAGTTTTTTTTTTTTTTTAAAATTTATTATTCTGAGGACTGGGTGTCGTTCAAAGCCATGGCCAGCCTTGAACTCACCACTCTCCTGCCTCACCCTCCTGGGTCCTACAAAAGCTTCATGTGATTAAGTAAAAAACAAACCCCACTAACAGCAAAAGGGAAACAACACAACAGAGACATGCAGAGCACTCTGCTTTCCTACTTGGACAAGCTATGGCTAATTCAAACATGGAGACTGGGCATGCAGCAGCTCACGGGATGCTCAGGGCAGGTGGATGGTAGTCACACTTAAGTGTCCAGCCTATCTCCAGAGCCAAGGGAATGAACTACCTGTGACGTCATCAGGAAAGCTGGCAGCTACCACCCAAGGGTAAGCCATGGCACAGGAGGGCCAGCTGAGCCACCCTGGACAAGCTGAAGAGCAACACTGACCCACCATGCTGAGGCTGGCCTACTCTGGCCCTTGACTGGTCCCCCTGTACCCACCCACCAGAGGTGTCTCTGGGCCTGCTGTCTCTCTCTCAGCAGAGCTAATGGAGCCTCAGGAGTACAGAAGGGGTATGGGTGTGGCAGCACTGGAAGAGCCTGTTTGCACTAAGTGTCCAACTGTTTTCTGGAGATGGGAATAGGTCCTGCTGCTGCCAGAAGCCTCTCAACTCTGGGACCCAGAAGTGTGTGTATGGGGGGGAGGGAGAGGCCAGGACACACCCCCATCTGGAGACAGGCTTGTTAGCACTGGGCACACGGTGGGACAAATGTGGCTACTGGCTGCAAGCATCAACCAGTCCAGGGGCAGGACAGTACCTCTTCCCGATGCTTGTCCCAGGGTCAGCACTGCTCCTGCTGGCTGCTCTTTTCCTCCGTGACAGCTTCTTGGTGCTGGCTTGCTCTGGGGGCTGTGAGTCCTCCCTGGGTGGGCTACTCCCACCCTTGCTGTTAAGGTCCCGAAGCACACTGTAGTTGATCTTGCTGGAGATTTTCTTCTGTTCCAGCATCTTCTCGATAGCCTCCCCAGCGGTGCTGGCCAGGATTGGCTCCCGGCGTTTGCAAGACTTCTTAGGCTGAATGAAACACACAAAGAACTTCCTTCTATCACATGCTGGCTTCACACCTGCCATCTACTCCTGAGCCCCAGATGTGGTCCATCTGGAGGGCACAGGAATTTGGCCTGGATCTACCTTGGCAGTTCCCGGCCCTGGCACTGGCTACCTCAGCTCCTGCATATCTACCCTTCCTAGCAAAGCCTTTCTTGTGCGGAGAAAAGGTAACTGCCTCACAGAACATGGAACATGATGTCTGGTGGCCTGGAGTTTTGGGACCCACACTTCTCTACCTGAGTCTGTAGGCCTTCTTTGAGGCAGGGACCATTCATTCTCTGAGCCTCCACCCTGGACCCCAAGTTTTGCCAGCATCACATTTTCTCACTTGGCACCGGAAAAGTTCAGCTCCTTCAAGCCCCAGAGGGAACAGCTGAGCCAATTTACCAAGACTCTTGCCTGTTATCAAGAATGCAGGCACAGAGACAGAGTGTTCAGCCCTACGTCTCAATTTGGCGTGCCTTAGCACCCGTGCTGCATAGATATCCCACTGCACAGCTTAACGGCACAACCACCTCTGGTGGAGCAGGCAACCAACACAACAACCTGGCAGCCAGGGACTGGGTCCTATGGCTTCCACTGCCTGTCCAAGTCAGGCTCCTAAGGACACAGGGGCAAGGTGTTCCCAAAATGGTTTTCTCCCGTCAGCCCACACTGTGGCCGAGTTAGGCTGCCAAGAGGCACCCACCTTGTGCTCCTTATAGATCCCCAGCTCCTTCTCCTTTGCTATTCTTGCTTCTTTCTCTGTAAGGGGAACAAAGCAGATGACCTCAGCAAGGGACACATCCCGGGACCCGGGCAGACGAGTGGTGGGTACTTACCCTTCTGCTCCCGAAGGTACTCAGCATTCTCCCGCATCCACAACTCGGCTTTTACCCGGGCTTCTGACTCGTTCAGGATGTACTGTGGGAGGCACAGTGAGGTGGCTTCAGATCTTTGAGGGTGAGCTCTGTGGTATGCCAAGATCTCTCAGCAACTAGCTTCCTATCTATATGCTTACACTGCTAAAGAAAAGATGTGGGAAGGCCTCCCTTCAACAGAGAAACCGGTCAGTCCTTTGTCCTCCTCCACTGACTTTACCCTGCAGCTGTGAGCCAGTGTTCAGTTCCTAGGCCTTGTTAGGCAGACCTCTAAGACACATAGCCAAGTGTTAGTGTATAGTCTGGGGCCCCTGGTATTTGAGGATTAGAGATGTACAGTATATTTGGGATGCAATGGGAGCCAAGGCCAGGTGCAGAGTTCAGGGCCTTCCCACCATGGTCCTGGTAGGGTTGTTTGGGGTTTCAGAGGAAGGGCACATGACAGCCAAGGCTGCCTTGGAATGCAGCGTGGAGGAGGGAGTCCAGGGGGCATGTCTGAACCACAGGCACTACAACTTGAGACTACCCACCTGTCAGGGAATGTCTGAGACAGCCACAAGGCTCAAAGTGGCTAACGGTGAGTGACAGACTCTGGAGCTAGTTCAACTCCACTTTAGCCTCCATAAGTCCCAACCACCACTGGGGACAAAGGGTCAGGACTTACTCTGTCGATCTCAAGGTCGTCGATGCCACTGAGATCCAGCTCCCCGTCCCCTGAAGTGTCTTCTAGAGAGAAGAACCCTATCAGTGTCACAGCGGCTGCCCTGGCAGATCCTGCTCACCATGGGGATGCGTGGAACCCAGGGCTGGGACAAAGGGGCTGCCAGAACCTTCTTTGAGAGAATGTCACCTTAACACTTGCCCATCAAGGAAGAAAACAGGCACAGAGAACATCTCTTGTGTCCTCAACAGAAAACCTAAGCTCAGGTCAAGGACTAGGTTAAGAGCTGCTAGGCCTGGTCTGGGCACGCTGCTACCCTAGTCCAGGCTACAAGCCCTGGAGGTGGGTCTAAGGTAGAGTCCAGCAGTGCAGGCCACTGGGATCTCCCACCAGCATCTCACACTCTAGATGCTAGGCAACCCCTTCACCACCCCACCCAATGGCCCATGTAAGGCTTGTCAGCTGGTGCACACAGCTGGGACAGTTGGGGTGTCTTCTCTCCAGCTTCAGGCTGAGGTCCTGGGGTGACTCATTACTGTTGAGACCATCCCTCGAGACTCTGCAGTCTGCCCCACTGCCCTTGTTCTCTGCTCTGGGCTGCTTATGCTTGGGCTCACAAGTCCCTTGGCATTGTTCTGAATCACCAGCCCCCTCAAAGCACTCAACCGCCCTCTACATACTTGGCCCACAAGTGAACCATCTCCCTCCTCAGCTGGGAGGTCTACCCCTTCTACAGGCCCCATTTCTCAATTGTTCGACCCATCTGAGAGGCCCCACCCTCTAGCAAAGATCCACTCTTCACCTGGCCAGGAGAGAAGAACCAGATTATAGGGATGGGACTGGGTACCCTACCACAGCCACTGGTGTCCCCCAGCCCTTCTTCATAACTATTTATTACAATTTATTTTGTGTGTCTAGATGTTTTGCCTGCAGGGATGCCTGTGTACCACATGTATACAGTTCTTCCAAAAGCCAAAAGAGGGCATCAGATCCCCCTGGGACTAGAGCCACCATGTGGGTAGTGGGAATCAGACCCGATCCTTTGAAAGGGCAAGTCAGTGCTCTCAACCTTTCTCCCAATGTTTTACAGGTAAAGGGCAAGGAGCCATAGGGATCTGGTACTGTTGATGGCGGGGGCAATGGTTGGTTAGTGTGTTTCTCCTCTGTCCATGCTCAAGCTCAAGCTCAGCAGGCAACACTGACCAATGGTGAAAAAGTCAGGAATGACCCAGTCCCCTGTCCCCACCCCCCTCTCGACCTGTATGACTTCAGTCTATGCCAGACCCTCTCTTAGTCATTTGGTAGCCACTGAAACTCAGGACCCGTGCCATAAGCCGGCCAGCCAAAGCAGCTAGACTATAGGGAGCTTATGGTAACAAGGCCAGCTGGCGTCTCGGTGTGTTGGCACACACCCAGCTCTGTAGCCCATGCGATGGTTAATTTAGATGTCAACTTGTCACAATGTAGAGTCACCTGGGAAGAGGGTCTCAACTGGATAAACATCTCTATCAGGTTTGCCTGTAGGCAAGTCTGTGAGGATCATCTTGACTGCTAACTGATGTAGAAAGGCCCAGCCATTGTTGTGGCCTTAGGACTCCCTACATAGGGAGTCCTAAGACAGGTAAGCTCGATAGGACGGTGCAAGCAGGCAACAACGTTTGTTTCTTTCTGCTACTGACTATGGATGCGATGTGATTAGCTGTTTGGGTTCCTGCCTTGACTTCCCTGAAATGAAGGACGGTAACCTGAAATTGTAAGCCAGAGCTGTTCCCCACAGTTGCTTTTGACAGGATATTTATCACAGCCAGATAAATGAAACAAACTACAGTACCCAGGGACTGCTGACTATTGTGAGGGACCTCATAGTGCCTCATCCAAGCCCAAGGTATTTCTGGTCTAATCCGCAGCAGGGACCATTCGGACTGTAACCTTTCCCATCCCATGGCACTCACTGGGGTCCCCACTTGGGGAGGAGATGCACTCCCGGATGGAGTCGGAGATGCCCAGGCTGGCTGCTGTGGGCAAGGGGCCAAGTAAAGACTCCAGGGCAAGGGGCCTGCTGCCCCCATCAGGGTCTCCCGTTCCTTCGGAGCCGCCACCATCCCCCAGGAGTTCCCGGTAAAAGTCCTTGTTCATGTGGCTGGCAGCAGCCTCCAGCTCTTCATCCTCTGTGTCCTCCTCACAGAACGGGCTGGGTGTGGAGTCCTCACCGGAGCCTAGGGACACACGATTCGCACACCACCTGTCAACCAGGCAGAAAGCCAAAAAGAGCCCACTTTTGTAACAGATACATCTTTTGCGAAGCTGCAAAATAACCGAGAACACAAAAAACTACCAAAAAGCATGCCTTTTTCTGCAGCAGAGAAAGCACGGTCCTGCCAGCGGACGGTGTTGCTTGCCCACGTGCAAGAATAGCCTGGCTTATTCCTCATGTTCTGTGCAAAAGCTGGCTTAAATGTGGCATCTGAGAGCGTAAGAACAGTCAGGAAAGATAAATAAAGTTTGTGCCCTAGAGTTAGCAAAAACACCTTCAACAACACTAAATCAGAACCCATAAAACATAGATAAATAGAATGCTTTGAAAAAAAAAAAAGAATTATAATGTCTGCCCTGTGAAAGACACTGTCAAGACAACGGTGAGCCATAGCTTCCTTTAAGATCATGTCAGAAAGGACGTTCTACAACATGTAAAGAGCGACTATGCTCAGAAAACACAGAACCCAAATAAAAAAGGGACCTAAAGAAAGACCTGCCAGACTAGGGCAGAACAGCAAGAGAGGGCACAGAGGTGGACCCCTGAGAGACACTCCAGAGGGATCAAGTCAGAGCATGAGCTGTCCTCTATGGTTTCAGACTGCTGAGACTTCACCCCACACACACTGGTGACCTTGTCAGAGAGGATGGAGAGAAGATAGAGGCATTGGTCTCATGCATGCTGACAGTGGTGGCTGCTATGCAAACTGTTTGCCTACACCACCTCCACCAGACCCAGCAATTCTGCTCTGCCCAATACAAAAGAAATGCTTATCGACAGAGACTGCACAAAGCTTACCTGGAACTAACCCAAATGTACTCAACAGGAGTGGTAAGCACTTCACCACACTTAAGGGAGCTACATGAGAAAAAGGACCATGCTACCAATGGGCAACACAAAAATAACACTGAGGAAAGACAAGGGTATGTCTACAGAAGACTTCTTTGCATAAGTCTAGAAAAGACCACTAACCCAGGGACAGAAAGCAGCCAGTGGCAGCTTGAAGTGGGGGAAGGGTGGGGTACCATTGCAAAGGACAAAAAGACAGTGGCAGTTGACAGGTCTAGAATCACAGTGACCGTAGGGCTGCCTTCTCCCTACACCACGCATGTTCACAGGCAAAGCGGTGGTAAAGCCAAACACAGCCTGTAGCGTGTGCGTTATACCTTCTGATATTTGTTCTTAAAGACACAGCTGCATAATCTGACCCACAGTACCCTGCCTGTGACTACTTGTTTTCTGTTGTGCTCCAAAGCCAGGATGTGTGAAAGAGGAACAGATAAAGTTCAATAAAAAGGAATAAAAAAATTACGCAGAGAACATTAGAACAGACAGCTAAGACCAAGCACACTCTACCAAAAGGCCTATTGAGCAGATCGGCCTACCTCAAACCACTGAGGGAAAAGGGTGCTCCAGATTGAATCATACCACCAAACACTGGAGAAGTTCTCCAGGTAGCATAGAGTGAAAGAGGGGGTCAGGCAGAGACTTAGTGGCACCTGGGTCTATGTGTGCCCCAAGTTCAGACCTCTAGGCTTGAGGGTGGCTAAGTACCTCTGGTAGCAGACAGGCCTTGAGAATGGCTCCAGCCATCACTCCGAATGAGGGAGCCACTGGGGGAAATCAGAGTGAGGGGAGGACCAGAGCGCTGGAGCAGAGCCACCATGTGGAAGGTCCTCAATTCTACCAGTAGTGAAAGTGGGACATGACACAAGGTGCCTCTCTGCAGTGTCTATGGATACTGCGTGCCCAACAAATACCAAGGAGGAACGTATGAGCAACACGCCATGATTACTGCAAACACAAGTAGCAGTTAGTAACCACATCAGGACACACCTTACCCCCAGAATTTCCACAGCTCCCTCACATGTGGAAGAGAGGAAATATCTTGAGACTAAGAAACTGCAAACATGACAATCCTCACAGGAAGTTGAGAGCCCCCAATGCACACAGTCAGCAGACTCACAACAGACAAGTCAGGCAGGTGACCTGGGAGATGGAGTAAAAGTAGAAGGGAGGGTGAAGCCGGGCAGAGGTAACTGACCTAGAAAACAGAAGGCAGCAGACTACATATGTGCAAAGGACGGGTTGAAAATAACTTACACATAACTTTAGAACAGATCACAAAGAAAACCACTACACAGAGAAATCAAAAGTAGCAAACTCAACTCTGCAAACAGACAGAACCAAAGCCTTGGATGAGTATGAATAGAGCAGCCACTGAGATCCAAATGTTGCCTCCCAGGAACTAGGGAGAACCCAATGGTGTGATTGTCAGGACACGGGATCACATTCGCCTATTGTGGGAACTCCTGTGGTCTCCACAGATACTGTAATCCTCTGAAACGCTCATTTGCATTGAGACAGAAAGAACTCCGGATGACAGTGGGTAGGCATTCACTCACCATGACAGGTAAGTGGGCAACCTGCTCAGTGCATGCAGTCCACACTGCTGTCACATCAGCAGGATGCTGCAGGGCCAGGCAGACTCAAGAAAGAAATTAAGTGCTGCTAGAGAACAGCAGTAGTATCACTTTGTGTAGATGACAGAATCAAGAACTCGGAAAACCCAATGACAAAATGACTGAAAATGGTATGAGCAGCAAGAGAATTCACAGTGCACAGGAGTAGTCAGCACACACAAGCCAATGCTACTGTCAAGCTGCAAGTTGCCATGGAGACCAAACAGCCACACAGAAGGCAGTAGTGTGGTGCTATCCCAGACATTCCAGGAGCAAAGGCCAGACAGAAAAGAAGTTAGAGCAGGACAGAAAGACAAGCTCGGCAGTTTCCCCCATGCTGGCAAGTGAGGCAGACTGTAGGTAGAGAAGGGGTAGACAAGTGTCTGCAAACACTGAGGGGAAGCACAAAGGACGTCAGCACAGTGCCGGCCGGCATGTGAGGGATGCTCAGAGTAGCTTCTCTAGACCATGTGTCAAGGAAGGAAGCAGACACTTTTGCCTTCACTCTGCGCAGCCCAGAGAGAGTGAACTTTCGGCACAAATGGTTACAGCATCTCTGAAAGTCCGCGTGGGGATGCATAGGTCAACTGGCCAGCAGCGCTCCCCCGTATAGCACATGAGGGCTGTGGACAGGTGAAGAAGCGTGTCCTGGCAGTAACCGGATATGCAATTTAGTGTTCCAGTGCAGGGAGATAAGCAGACTGGGGTGGGGTCAAGGACCAACGAGTAGGGAAGGTGAGGGTGCTGGCCTGGGGCCCTCAATGGCGGGCAGGGAGGACTCACCATCCTTTGACAAGTTGGCAAGAGCCCCTTTTGCCTTTGGCCGGCTGTTTTCTAGCTCAATTTCAATGGCATCCTGGTAACTGGATATCTCACCTAAAGGGACAGGTTAAAAGCAAAAGATAAGTGTGTTCACTTTCTAACAAAAAGGAAACACTCGTGTGAGAACTGGCTAGTTACCTTCAACTTCTTCTAGCTTTTTTGACAGGACCTGTTCCAGCTGAAAGACAAAGGGGTCCAATTGGTAAGGAGTCCAATGTTCAAAGTCTCACTGTTGACAAGGCTTGGGATGGTCAGAGGGAGCGGCAGGCCTGGCCCTCTCCTTCCAAACATGCATGTAGCCCTGGGCAGAAGCCCTTTCTAAATACCTAAAAACTTAGAACCTCAACAACCCACCCATGCCAATGTGACTGGAAAGGTCAAGTCTGTCCCAAGTGCAGAATGCACCCCTGTAGTCCCCAAAACTCAGCTGCCCTCTCCTGCTGAGTGCAGTCCTAGTAGGAGCACAGTCCCAAGCTCAGTGATAATGGAAGGAAGTCTGGCTGCAGTGGTGGCTGTCTCAGAGGACAAGGCATAAAATGGAAACAGAGCTTGGCTGTGGGGATGGGTTCAAGGGGATAGGGAGAGAAAGCTCACCACGAACCCCAATGTGGGTAGTGCTTGGGGGGTCCACACATGGCACACCCCTAAGACTCATTCTCAAGGCCCACAGAAGACCAGGTTAGCAGCCCGGAGAGTTGAACAGATGTGGGGATGTTAGAGAACAAATGTTCCCAGAAAACTCATGTGCTAACGGACGGTGTGGAGCCACCTGCTTCATACGCAGCTTCCTCTGTCCAGCTGTGTACGAGGGAGGGTCACATTCCTCTTCCAGGTCAATCTTCATAAACTCGTCAATGGTGAGCTGACTGGTTGGAGTGTCTTCGAATTCTGTGAGCCTAAGACAGAAAGGCAGAGAAAAGCCCATGACACCCTTACTACTTCCACGTGCCTACCCTGGGGTCCTGTGGAAGAGCTTCGGGAGGCCCTGCAAGGAAGGAGGCCTTCCTTTACCCAACTAGCAACTTGATCAGGGCACTTCTGGGACAGCTAACACAATTTAAATCTTAGCAACTTTTCTGCATTTTCTTAAAACTAAGAAAATTTAGCTCCTTTACATGGGGAGGGTGCTCGTGTACACAAGCATGCACACAAACCACAACACGCAAGTGGAGGCCAGAGGACAACTTGTAGGCTCAGTTCTCTCCTTCTGCCATGTGGGTCCTGAGGACTGAACTCAGGCTGTCAGCCCTGGCAACAAAGGCAAGTGCCTTGACCTGCTGGGCCATCTTGATGGCCTCACCCTCACAAGCACTGTGACTATGAGCACATACTGTTGGCTAACATTTGGTTACGCTGTGTTTTGTTTCTTTTTAAGAGTGAGTCTCACGTAGTCCAGCCTGGCTTTGAGGCTGCTATGTAGTTGAGGATGACTCTGAGTTTTGTTTAAGAGTGAGTCTCATGTAGCCCAGGCTGGGTTTGCAGTTGCTGTATAGCTGAGGATAACCTGAACTCTTGATCCTTCTGCCTTGAGGTGCCTAGAGCTGGAGTTACAGGAGTGCTTGGCTACATTTTTATTTTTATTCAGTATGAGTACTATTATTCTATTATAATTTTTTTTTGAGACAGGGTTTCGTTTAGTATATAGCCCTGGCTGTCCTGGAACTCACTCTGTAGACCAGGCTGGCCTCAAACTCAGAATTCACCTGCCTCTGCCTCCCAAGAGCTGGGATTAAAAGTATTCGCCAGCTTACAATTTTCTTAACATAATTTTTTATTGATTCTTTGGAAATTTCACATCATAAATCCCAATGCCATTCATGTCCCAGTTCCTCCATATCTGCCCCTATCCCTGGTAGTATCACAACCCCTCCAAAAAAAAAATTCAAACCAAACCAAACTAAACCAACAATAAAACCACTTTGCTCCTCTCTATCTTTCCTGACTCTCCAACACCTCTTCATTCATCTTAGTGGCACTGGGAGCTGTGGTGCGTCATACTTTTGTCCACTGAGGTTTACTTGCAAATGTTCATTGCAATGAGTTGTTGGTCTGGTTCAAGGCCTCTGGCTTCTATATACCATCAATACTGGACTCTCACCAAAATTCCTCTCTGATATCCTGCTGTTGCCCCAAGTCATAGAGATACTGCAACTATGTTTCCATAGGACCAGTCCCCTTCATGCACTCTGGCAGGCCACAGACAGGGTAGATGTCAACTCAAAGCCCTGCTATGGGTCTGGGTGGTAGCTTATTTGGTTAATCTGGGCTGCTGGGACCACCCCCCTTAGGCGAGGGGTGAAGCCAGCTCTTCTGTGCCCATGCCATCAGGGCCAGCTCTCCCACAACCATAGTGAAGAGTGGGACCATCTCTCCCAAGTGTGGGACCAGCTGTCCTGTGAGGGGTGGGGACAGCTCTTCAGCTATAGTGGCCAGCAAAAAGCAGTGCCAGCTTCCCCGGAGTCACTGAAGGGCACACAATTTTTAATAAAAGAGTTAAATAGAAATTTAACATAGCCTGGGAGTAGTGGCACACACCTTTAATCCCGGCACTCAGGAGGTAGAGGCAGGCTGATCTCTGTGAGTTCGAGACCAGCCTGGTCTACAAGAGCTAGTTCCAGGACAGCCTCCAAAGCCACAGAGAAACCCTGTCTTGGAGGGAAAAAAAAAAAAAAGAAAAAAGAAAAAAGAAAGAAATTTGATATAATAGGATGGATCAGCAAATACGGTGTTAGCTGTCAAGTCTGATGACTCGAGTTTGAGCCCCGGCACCTCCATAGTGGAAGCAGAGACAACCCTGGCAGTCTGTCTCTTCATCTACACATGCATACTTGCACATACACAATACATTTTTTTAAAGTTTATTTATTATGTATATAGTGCTTTGCCTGCATGTATTCCTGCAGGCCAGAAGAGGGCACCAGATCTCATTACACATGGTGGGAGCCACCATGTAGTTGCTGGGAATTGAACTCAGGACCTCTGGAAGAGCAGCCAGTGCTTTTAACCTCTGAGCCATCTCTCCAGCCCCCACACTACATTTTTTAAATGTATAAAAAAAAACAAAAACAAAAAACGGGTGTGGGTGTGGCGGTGCATGCCTTTAATTCCAGCACTTGGGAGGCTGAGGCATGAGGATTATCTGTGAGTTCTAGGTAGGCCAAGAAAGACTACAGAGAGACCCTATCTCAGGAAAAAAAAAAAAAAAAAAAAAAAAAAAAGAGGGGTTTGTGAGACTGCCTCAACATATGAAAGTACTTTCTGGCAAGGCCCATGACCTGAGTTCAATCCCTAGGAACCTTACCTAGGAAGGAGAGAACTGCCCTCCCCCACGTTGCAGTAGCATATGTGTACCCGCTGTGTGCAGTAGCATGTGTGTACCTACTGTGTGCAGTAGCATATGTGTACCCACTGTGTGCATACATACACACAAATAAATATCATTTTTAAGATAGTAGAGGCAAAATACTTAAAAATGGTTTTCTCATTTGCTTCCAGAAGGTACTATAGCAGATACCCTCAGCAGAAAGGGTCAACAATATTGAAACCTGTGATATGTATGTCAGCAATGACAGGTGACCCAGCATTCCTTGGCATATTCATCTTGCCCAGGATATCTGAATGAGCTGGGAGCAACCTGTTGAAAGCTGGGCACAGAGTCTGTGGCCTGTGACAGACATGGTGAGGGTTTAACCAGCTCTAGCAAGAGGTCACTCAGGCTCGCAAAGCCCAGAACGGAACAAACCAAATGGGATGAGGAGGCCTCTGGTCTGTTCCAAAGCCGCTTTTCTGCCTGCCTGCAATCTCTGGGGTGGGAGCCTTTGTAAGTTACAGTCTACTACTCTCAGGAGATGCCAGGGTGGGAAGCCGGCACTGCCAGAAGGCAGGGTAACCCAGGGCAGAAGCAGCTCCAATCCACAGCCGGGCCCAGCAGCCAAGAGTGCTGACCTCTTCCGCAGTGTGGACTCACACACTTTGACCACACTGATGACCTCTTTGACGGTTCTCCGGAAGTCATGCATCCTGGCTGCAACCAAAAGTGCTAGGAAAGAAATGAGATCATCAGCAAACACACAAAAATGAAAGTAAGCAAAACTCTTCCTTGGCTCTGGCTAGTGACAGCTGAATAACTGTGAGTAGGATGTGTCTGCTGTGTCTTCTACAAGGCGGCAGGGTGTGTGCCTGCTCCAGACAGACCTAGGATGCAGATAGTCTACGGCAATGATAGTCCCATTCTTACTTTGGGTCGAAGCTGTACTTCATTCTACTTTTAAACATAAGAGGAAAACAGAAAATTCAAGAATTTCTTATAACCCTCAAAGCATGGGAAGTAACTGAGGAGATGTATGGGAAAGTCCTGGTTATGATGGGAGTTGGGACCCTGGAATGCAGTAAAGCTGGAAAAAGCTGGGGCACAAGGCTGTGTGAATTACAGTGATATGGGCACGGGCCTTAAACCTGCAGTGTAAATGTGGTCAGTCAGGCTTCATATATAAGCTGAGTCTCAGGCAGCATCCCCCTACTGGTGCAGAAAGAACAGGCCCCTGCTGGCCTGGAGCTCTTTCTGAGCAGGGGACTCTTGGTCTAGGCCATAGTCAGCGCCTGAAGGTCCTCACAGGTACAACCAAAACAACTCTGCTGCTGGGCTAGCAAGGACTCAGTGTCTCAGATGAGAGGTCAGATCACTAACCATGCTGAGAGGCAACAATTTGCTGTGAGTAGGACGAGGGCTTCAAATTGTCATTTCATCCTCTGAAGTCCTGTCTCTCATTTCAGAATCTGCAGAGGCCAACAAGGGAGCAAGTGCCAGAGTCCTTAAGCAGTGAAGACCATGAAGATCAGGTAGGTCCTGGGTTCAGGACACAGCTCTTATGTAAGGTGGACTCTGGAACTGTAACCAATGACTCATGGGCTTGACTGCTTTAAGGCTCAAGACAGACGACTAGGGTTCAATTTACCTACTATGCAAGGGTCCCTAAATTTGACAGCTAGAACCCTCCTACATACATGCACACGCTTATCAAGCATCAGGGTAGAAAATGCTACCCAAGTGCTAGACTGATGGCCCACACTGTACCTGCTCCACAGAGGCCAGAGGGGCGCCGGCCTGTGTGCATCCAATCCCTCTTCATTCTCTGCAGAAGCCTCAGGGCTGTCATGGACACCTCATGGTTCTTCTCCCCAAATTCCAGGAGATGAGCAAAGCGTGGAATGTACAAGCACGGGTCTGTACAGTAGACACAATACCTTAGTGTGCATGCACATATGTACACAAAGCACTAACCACAGCCTGCAGCTGAGCGACTCGACATGCTTCTCTATGTACACAGGTTCTCTGAGGCCCCCTCCACTGAAGCACAGCCTCTCTGACCCTTAGCTGTGCAGCTGTGTTCACTGAGCAATTCTGGGCATGTATGGCAATAGGGATGGGGGCGGGGGCGGGGGCATAACTTCCACCTTCTCTTGGAGGGTGACGAGAGGTCAGAGAGTTGGGCAGTTGTGGGCTCTTTACACACATCACCCTCTGACTTTCCTGAGTGGCCATGTCAGCTCAACAGCCTGCAAAATGAGCACAGTGGGCACACAGGTGCCTGGCATTCTACTGGGTACTGAAGTTTCTATCAAAAATTTATGGAGCCCATGAATGGGGCCAACAAGAACACCCAAGTCACTTGATGAATTCAGCTCATTATCACTATGCCATCAGTGCAAGGACACTACCTAGAGACACAGGAGATCTTGGAACTTGTCCAGGAAGAGCCACTTATGCTCAGAGAACACTAGCAGATAATACTGGAGGAGGACCAGGGTGGCTCACATAGAGACTCAGAGAAGAACGCCGGGCACACTGGTTTATACCTGCAACCCAAGCTATTTGGGAGACCATATGGGGAGGACATTTAGGTCACCCTAAACAACAGAGAGAACCCATCTCTTAAAAAGAAGAAAAACAACAGAAGGACCTAGGGAGGGTTTAAGAGGGCAGTGAAGACGGAGGCCCTAAAGCAGCCTGAAACACAGGGACTGGATAAATCCAAGTCACATCCCATAGTAACCACCTGGCTATATTGGGTACCAGTGAGCCTCGGTTGTGCTAAATTGTCGAGAACCCTAGCAGTCATCTGTAGGGAGACACCCTAGCCCCGCCCAATAGTCCTGGGACAGGTGTCAGGTGGACCTGGGACTCGCCCATAAGAGCGTGGAGAAGGAAAGCCGGGGTGATATAAGGGAAGCTTCTTAAGGGCTGCACGTGGAGACCATAGCCCCTTCTTTCTGGTCAAGCTAGCTGGGTTCTGGTGACCTTGCTCTGGCCTGTGTTTTGCCCTGGTGCTTTCTTGAATAAAGAAATCTTACCATTACGGACTATAGCTCATCTCTGTGCGCACGTGGTAATCATAAGAGTTGGCGCCCAGACCCCACTACCTGAGAGGAGCCCACTGGGGCTCCGAGGCGACCGCTACAGCCAGGAAAGGCAGCCATACAGTAAATTTAAAGCTATCTCTCAAATAACTCTATGTCTCTTCATTTCCTAGTCCCTATTCAATTATATCGATGCTGGATTTAGAGTTGGATTTGGCTTTCCTACTCTAAAATCCAAGCATATTATTTAACAACATTTTAAAGTTTCTGTGTTTTATCAAGAAGCCAATTGCTGTAATACAGAATAAATAAAGAATAAGAGGATTATCTTTGTCTTTTCTTGGCTCTTTATTTCAAGGCCTACACCCTCTCATAATTGTTGTTCTTCAAGGTTTGCCTTTCCCAGTACACATACATGAACAAGCGAACATTTCTCTGATGACACTTATGTTTCAGTCCCATACAGCCAATGAGAACCAGCCTGACAACAATCCCTGCATGCTCCGGAAAAAGAATTGGACTATACCTCCCCGACTGCACTGGATTCAACTCACTCCATTTTGACTGACACTCCAACCAGAACCTCGAGTAATGATTTTAATCAAGTTGAGGATTTCAACGTAGATCTTCAATCAAACAAATCTCATCTAACATGGACTAGACATAACTCATTAGAGACTTTCCCTGTACTAGCATTTTTTTCCACAGGGCCCCCACATGACTATCATCGTCCCATTTCAGCAGGAAGTAACCTAGAAGATGCTACGCCCCTGTTCCCCATTATTGTTTATTAGGGTAGTGTAAGCCTAGTTAAGAATGACCTTCTTATTGTTTAGAGTTGGGATTGGAAGAAGGTGTTCAAGTTAGACACCTTTTCCACATGACTTTAAGACTTAGCTGGAATAGACATAGGATGTGCCATAGCAGATTATTGTATCTTCTTGTATTTCACCTTTATGATTGTTAGTTTTGTATGTTTTACACTATTAAGTTTTAATCCTCTTTTAGACTAAAAGGGGAATTGTAGGGAGACACCCTAGCCCCGCCCAATAGTCCTGGGACAGGTGCCAGGTGGACCCGGGACTCACCCATAAGGGCTTGGTAAAGGAAAGCCAGGGTGACATAAGGGAAGCTTCTTAAGGGCTGCACGTGGAGACCATAGCCCCTTCTTTCTGGCCGCGCTAGCTGGGTTCCGGTGACCTCGCTCTGGCCTGTGTTTTGCCCTAGTGCTTTCTTGAATAAAGAAATCTTACCATTACGGACTATAGCTCATCTCTGTGTGCACACGGTAATCATAAGAATCATCTTTAGTAAAAATTCAACAGCCTTAAGCCCCCAAAGGTTTCCTTGGTTTGTTGAGACAGAATTTCTCTGTGTAACCCTGGCTGTCCTGAAACTCACTGTAGACTAAGCTAGCCTTGAACTCAAGAGATCTGCCTGCCTCTGCATCCCGAGTGCAGGGATTATAAGCATGCACCTGGCTATACAAGAAAAAAAAAAATTAAGTTACACATACATATTTAATTGTTATGTTCCAGGCCTTGAGCAATGAATAGACTTGATTTTTAAAAATGTCCTCAGGTCAGGAATGATGGTACACATCTTTAATCCCAGCACTCAGAAAGCAG
The DNA here is from genome assembly GCF_003668045.3 of Cricetulus griseus. Taxonomy (NCBI): domain Eukaryota; kingdom Metazoa; phylum Chordata; class Mammalia; order Rodentia; family Cricetidae; genus Cricetulus; species Cricetulus griseus. The sequence goes on along the minus strand of NC_048598.1, from coordinate 181,075,887 downwards.
AGGCAGGTGGATTTCTATGAGTTTCAGGCCAACTTGATCTACAGAATAAGAGTCTGTTTCAACACCCCTGACCCCCCACCCCACCACTCGCCTTCCCTAAATAAAAAGGCTAGTATGCACGGCAACAAATGCCTATAATCCAAGCTGCTATATAAACTGCAGTACAAGGACGGAGAGTTGAAGCCTGCCTGGGAAACATAGCAAGACCCTGTCTCTAAATCAACAGTGAAACGAGGGGACTGGGGATAGAAAAACTTCTAGGCTGCCTGCCGTCAGTTCCCTGAATGCAAGTGCAGGCCTGTGGGTAACAGGCAGGGCTCCAGACAAGATAAAGGAGTAGAGTCTGTGTGCATAGGGGACAGAGCTGGAGTCTTGTACAGCAAGGATGGGAACTTTTAACAAAGTTCTCTCAAATCTGACATCAGTCAGGAAAAAGGATTAAGGTGGGATTTGTACCACAAGATTGCATTTATTAAATAGACTTTAAATTTTCTGCCTAACAAAGTAATCCTTTTGCAGAATCTGTGGAACAGTTATGAAAATGGCATGTGCACTAAATAACAAAGAAACCAAGACAGGCTTGATGACGCACACCTTTAATCCCAGCACTCGGGAGGCAGAGGCAGGTGGATCTCTAGGAGTACCGAGGCCTACAGAGTCAGTTTCTGGACAGCCAGGCCTGCATAGCTGAAACTTTGTCTCAGAAAGCAAACAGATAGGTGAATAAAAAGACACAAGGGTGTAAGGACAGTCTCTTCAGCAAACAGGCTATGAAAAGAAGATTTACTGTCCCTTGTAGAACTATGGCCAAACAGATCAAAGATGTACAAAATTCCTAAAAGAAAACATGGGGGACATTGTAACATTGTTCTTAACAATGATTCAACAAAAGCAAAAACAGACAAACAGGATAACCTCAGACTGCAAAGTATCTATATAGCAAAGGAGTCTATCCACAGACAAGGCAACTACAAAATGGGAGAAAACAACCGTAAACCACTAGGATCAGGGTTAATATCTGTACTACCTAAAGAACTCAATGCAGTGAAAAGGCAAACTGACTAGAATATGGGCAAAGGACTTGAGCACATCTATTCCAAGAAACACATGGAAAGGTGCTCAGCATCAACTATCAAGATACCATCTCAAGAGGGCTGGAGAAATGGCTCAGCGGTTAAGAGAACTGACTGCTCTTCCAGAGGACCCACATGGTAACCATCTGTAATGAGATCTGGTGCCCTCTTCTGGCATGCAAGTGTACATGCAAGCAGAACACTATACCTAATAAATAAGTAAATAAATAAATAAATCTTGAAAAAAAGGTAAATGAAGCTAGATGATGGTGGTGCAGGCCTTTAATCCCAGCACTTGGGAGGCAGAGGCAGGCAGATCTCTAGTTCAAGGCCAGCCTGATCTACAGAGTGAGTTCCAGGACAGCCAAGGTTACAGAGAGAAACCCTGTCTCTTAAAGAACAAGAAAACAAAACCATCACAAACAAAAACCAAAAGTAAAAGTAAACAAAGGGCTGGATATGACTCCCTCCCTCGCTAAGAGTGTTCACTGCTCCTGCAGAAGACCCGGGTTCGGGTCCCAGTACCCACATCTCAGTTCACAGTTATCTGCATATCCATTTCCAGGGCATCCAACACCCTCTTCTGACCTTTGCAAACACCAGGTACACATGTGGTGCACATAGACACATGCAAACAACACATCCACACACGTAAAATAAAAACAGTTTAAAAAGGCAATGGGGAACGACCCAAAGAATCACGATTAGGATCTGGAGAGGATAGCTGCCCTCCTATGGTCACAACAGCTGGATGAACTGGCAAGCAAAATGCAGCAAGTAACACAGTTAACTTATAAAGGAAGGTCTACATGGGAAGTTGGAGGCCTCCCTGGAGCATATAAAGTCCTGATTTAAAAAAAAAAAAAAAAGGGCTGGAGAGATGGCTCCGACATTAAGAGCACTGACTGTGCTTCTAGGGGTCCTGAGTTCAATTCCCAGCAACCACACGGTGGCTCACAACCACCTACAATGAGATCTGGTGCCCTCTTCTGGCCTGCAGGCATGTGATAAATCAATACATCTTAAAAAAAAAAGAAAAGAAAAATCCTGACACACTGCAACATGTACGACCCTTGGCTTTATTCCCTATTAAAGAGGCCGGAGTCGTCTCTTCCATGGAGGAAAGCTAGCTGTATCAGGCTGTTTTACAAAAGCGGAGCTACTGAGTTCTCACCTCTCAAGTGATAGATAGCTCAGACAAACCTGGACACCCCCTGGGCGGGGCTTTGGCACCTCCCCTTGAGGGCGGGGCCTCGGCGCAAGGAGTCGCGTCGTGACGCACAGTGACGAGACACGCAGGCGCCACACTGGGTACGTGCGGGACGGCGCCCCCTGCGGCCGGGCGCGGGCGCGCGGGGCGCGGGGCGCGGGCGCGGGCGGGCGGCAGGCAGGGCCGGTGTGGCCCCATGCTGCTGCCGCTGGCCTGCCTACATGGGCGGGTGGCGCAGTGCCTAACCTCCCTGCTGGTGCTCGCAGAGCCGCTGCCCAGGCCCCGGCGCGGCGCGAAGGCGCGCGGGGCGGTGTCGATCAGCGTGGAGGCGGCTCCGGCCGGAGCGAAGATGGCCGCAGAACTGTACCCGCCCGCCGGTGCCTCCGCACCCACTGCCACCGACATCGCCAACAGCAACGCGGCGGGCGCGGCCGTGGGCAGGAAGGTCGGCCTTTGCTGCCCGCCGCGCCTGGCGCCCGCCCCGCTGCCACCCTTGCCCGCGCCGCCCGCACCCGACAACAACAACCCTGAGAGCCCCAACTGGCAGTCCTTCCACCCGACGCTGCGCGAGAGGTGAGCCGCCGCCCGCCCCCGGGCTCCCGAGCCCGGGAGCGCGCCGTTGCAGCCCGTGTGCCTCTCCCCTTTGCAGGAATGCGCTCATGTTCAACAACGAGCTGATGGCCGACGTCCACTTCATCGTGGGGGTGCTGGGGGCAGCCAGGCGCGTGCCCGCCCACAAGGTGGGTAGGGGCGCAACCCTGTCCCCTGGCGGGCCTGGCTAGACGCAGTCTCCCTGGACCTTCTTTCCGACCCCCATAGCTCAGGTGACTTTGTTTCATTCACAGTATGTCTTGGCTGTCGGCAGTTCCGTCTTCTATGCCATGTTCTATGGGGACCTTGCGGAAGTCAAGTCAGAAATCCACATTCCCGACGTCGAGCCTGCAGCCTTCCTGGTCTTGCTAAAGTAAGTGCCGTATACTCTGGGGCTGGAAGAATGGGGTGGTTGCCTTCCAGTGGTCCCCTACATGCTTCCTACAACCCGAGAGGGTGTGCATGGGAGGCCATGAGCTCCTCTCTCTGAGGCCAGCCCTTGCAGCTCCCCAGAAGAGTCCCTGCCTTTCCCAGGTACATGTACAGCGATGAGATTGACCTGGAGGCAGACACAGTACTCGCCACTCTGTATGCTGCTAAGAAGTACATTGTGCCTGCCTTAGCCAAGGCCTGTGTCAACTTTCTGGAGACAAGCCTGGAAGCCAAGAATGCCTGTGTGTTGCTATCCCAGAGCCGACTGTTTGAGGAGCCTGAACTGACCCAGCGCTGCTGGGAAGTCATTGATGCACAGGCTGAGATGGCTCTGAGGTCTGAAGGGTTCTGTGAAATTGACCGGCAGACCTTGGAGATCATTGTGACCAGGGAGGCCCTCAACACCAAAGAAGCTGTGGTCTTTGAGGCGGTCCTGAACTGGGCTGAGGCAGAGTGCAAGAGACAGGGCCTGCCGATCACCCCTCACAACAAGAGGCATGTCTTGGGAAGAGCCCTCTATCTAGTCCGAATTCCAACTATGTCACTAGAGGAGTTTGCCAACGGTCCTGCCCAGTCAGATATCCTGACCTTGGAGGAGACCCACAGTATCTTCCTCTGGTACACGGCAGCCAACAAGCCCCTCCTTGACTTCCCCCTGACCAAGAGGAAGGGCCTTGCTCCCCAGAGGTGCCACCGCTTCCAGTCTTCTGCCTACCGAAGTAACCAGTGGAGGTACCGTGGGCGCTGTGACAGCATCCAGTTTGCAGTGGACAGAAGGGTGTTCATTGCTGGACTGGGCTTATATGGGTCCAGTTCTGGGAAGGCTGAATACAGCGTGAAGATTGAACTCAAACGGCTAGGAATGGTCCTGGCTCAGAATCTCACCAAGTTTGTTTCAGATGGCTCCAGCAGCACATTCCCAGTCTGGTTTGAGCACCCTGTGCAGGTAGAGCAGGATACCTTCTACACTGCCAGTGCTGTCCTGGATGGCAGTGAGCTCAGCTACTTTGGGCAGGAAGGAATGACGGAAGTACAGTGTGGAAAGGTGGCCTTCCAGTTCCAGTGCTCCTCGGACAGTACCAATGGGACTGGAGTCCAGGGTGGACAGATTCCAGAGCTCATCTTCTATGCCTGAGGGGTAGTGGTCCAAGTGGACTTGCCACCAGGCTCCTCCTCCGTTGGATTCTACCCAGTAAGTGCCGTGGAGTGCAGGACACTGCCTACTGCCTTACTGAGACTATTAAAGGCTTGGCTTACACTACCAGCCCAAGTCTGGCACAGATGACTTCTCTTTGCAGCCAGAACCTAGAACTGAACTGCAGGTACCCCCTGACCCTAAGATGGTACTCCACAGATGAAGGACAGGTCCCTGCCCAGTGGCACCCCAGCTTCAGAACCCTTGGACTCTAAGTGGCCCTAGCCTACCTTGAGGCCTTCCTTTCAAGCCACAAGTTGCTGAAAAGTCACTTAAAACAGTTCCATCCTGTGGGGCGTTGGTGGTGCACGCCTTTAATCCCAGCACTCTGGAGGCAGAGGCAGGCGGATCTCTGTGAGTTTGAGACCAGCCTGGTCTACAGAGCGAGTTCCAGGACAGCCTCCAAAGCCACAGAGAAACCCTGTCTCGGGGGGGAAAAAAAAAAAAACAGTTCCATCCTATTTAAGTGACTTTTCATAATAAAGGTTTCACGAACAAAAGCCACTGCCGATAAGTGACTGTAGGGATTATTAACTGGAGCATTCTCTTTCTCACTCTAACAAGAACACCTTGTCTGTATGAAGTCTGCAGTGCAGAGCAGTAAAAACTGGGCCCGTCGGCCGGGCGTTGGTGGCGCACGCCTTTAATCCCAGCACTCGGGAGGCAGAGGCAGGTGGATCTCTGTGAGTTTGAGGCCAGCCTGGTCTACAAGAACTAGTTCCAGGATAGGCTCCAAAGCTACAGAGAAACCCTGTCTCGAAAAAACAAAAAACTGGGGCCCGTCTATGCCTGTGTGGCATGTGGGCTATCTTCCTCTTATGGGCTGTCGCTACAATTCTGCAGAAGGCCATGTATCTGGGTGACTGTGCTTGTTAAAGCACCTTAGGGTTCGCTTGTAGAGGTCAGATTTATGGGGTGTGTGGCCTGCTGTGGGGTGTGTTGGTGAAAAGAGAGCCCTAGGCCCGGGGCCTCTATCCTTCCTTACAGATGTTTTGTCCTAGAAAAGCACCTGACCTTCAGAGGCCCACTAGCAAGGCAGGGGTCTCTGGGGAAGAGTTTGTGTCCTATAACACCAGAAGCCCGGCTCTGTTGGGACTCAACCCTACCCTCTCAGGCCCTCTGCTCTAGCCCCCAGGAGTGCCTCATAACCGCGAGTTGATAGTTCAGAAACCATGAAAACCCATTCTTGCATACGGGAAGGACCATGGCTAGAGGGCCCTGCCTTTCTTACTGTATCTGCTGGGTTCCCAACCTGAAGTGTCATATTCTTCCATTTGGTCCTGAGCCACATTTGACAAACACTGATAGAAGCCTTCTGAGTTTGCACCACAATAAAAGCCTACTGCCCGTATGTATGTCCCACAAATTCTAGGAGACATTCTTCCCTCTGACCCGACATTCCTCTCCAGAGTGGTATGACCTCAGCCCAGCCTACCTATAGCCGGTGCGTTGATGCAGAGCTCCCTCGCCAAGAGCAGGAACGTCTTCCCCAGCACGTACACATTCACCTGTGACAAACAGAACACAGCTAGGAATGCATATTTGCTGCGTTTTTTCCCGTTTTTTTTTGTTGTTGTTGTTGTTGTTGTTGTTTTGTTTTTCAGACAGGGTTTCTCTGTGTAGCCCTGGCTGTCCTGGAACTAGCTCTGTGGACCAGGCTGGCCTCAAACTCAGAGATCCACCTGCCTCTGCCTCCCGAGTGCTGGGTAAAGGAGTGCGCCACCACACCTGGCTCAGCTGCTGTTTTAATGTGCCTGTTTCACTGTGTCTCAGAAGAACCCACTACCAGAAATCCCTGCTGGACTGTGGAAAATCCACTCCATGCCTTTGCAGGTCTCCAGCCTTCTTCTGTCGGGCTGCCCAGACTCCCCAATCTTGTCAATCGTTGCTTTAGAAAAGGTCTTTGAGGGCACCCTCGACAGTAAGATAGGGAACACAGTATAGAGTTATGCTTAATTGTGAACCAATTAAGACTGGTACATAACACAATGGCTGCTCTTCCTCTACCTTACAGTCCCAGAGATCTGTTTCCTTCCTGGAATCCCAAATGTTTCCTCCACTACCCTCACCTCAGCTCCTTATCTGCCATGTAGCCTGTTGGCCACCCGCCAAAGCTCTTCTTTGCCAGAGGAGGTAAGCAGTGGGAGTGAGTCCATCCTGGAAAGGCTGTACCAAGGGTTGGAGTGGTAGGAGCACTATCAGTTGTCAGGAAAGCAAAAGTTTAGCGAGTATACAGAACCCCTGATGTGCCTACACTACCTTAGTGCAGCACTGTATGGATTAACCTGGGTACTCAGGCCTGACCCAACCTAGATAGAGGCTCCTCCCATCCTCAGCTCCCTGAAAACCCCAGTGTACTCATGCCAGGCCACTCCTGGGCTCACAAATACAACTGGTCTAGTCTTCTGCCTCTGGCCTCCTGAAAGAAATCCCTCACCTATCAAGCCTAGCCTGTGGGCCCTCTCTAAGCCTCTGTTCTTGGCATGAAAGTGATACCTCCTAGATGGTGACATATGTCAAGAGACAAAGTCTAAGGGATGGTACAGAATGGGGTCTTCCTTACATGCAGGACTAGGGGGAGAAAATTTATGACTTGTCAATTTAGTGAGCCAAGCCACCTGAAAAGGTCAGGGTCAGCCACCATAGCCAATCAGGAGTGGGGTGGTCACCTTACACCCCGACTGGACACAGGTATCTTCCTGAGATCTACGTAAGGACTGGTGGCTCAAAGAGCACTTCCTGAAGTAATTCTGCTTTCTGCAGTTTCAAAGGTCATCTTTAAAACGATGGTGTGCATGACTGTATGACTTATGTGAGTATTCGTGTATGGTATGGAAACATGGGAGTATACAGTGTAATCATACGCACAGGTCACATGGTAGGTAGTCTGTATTCAAGTGTGCAAGTAAGTGTGCTCCTGTAGTACTCTGTTCCTGCACAGTACTGTTCTCAGGCTCCCACAGACATCCAGGTTCCCACTCCAGTGGTGTGGCCAAAGCTGGCCCTGACCTCCATCTACCCACCTCAGACTCCTTCACTAACTTAACCTTGGGCTCCAGATGGATCTGTCTAACAATGAGACCTGATTGCTGCAGAATGGTACTGAATAGACTTCACGTGTAAATTTAAGGTTTTAACACTTTCCAGGGGATGGAGAGGTGGCTCAGTGGGAAAGAACACTTGCTTCTCATGCAGAGGCCTTGCGTTTGGTTCCCAACACCCACATGGTGGCTCACAACCATCTCTAACTCCAGTTCTAGAGGATCCAACACCCTCTTCTGGCCTCTATGGGTACCAGGGACACAGTTGGTCCACACGCATACATATGGGCAAATGTTCATACAGATAAATCTAAAAGAAAAAAAAAATGAAATACCTTCTAGAGACAGTGTTGAAGCACCTGGGACTACAAGTGTGTACCACAGTACCAGGCTTCTAGGCATACTAATAATTGGTAGGTGCTGTTAGACATCACCACACTGACAATTCACTCTCCTGGGCCTGTGGCTGATGGCTATCTGCCTTTGGCATATATGTGAGTCAGGAAAAAAAAAAAAAAAAAAAAAAAAAAAATGAGGCTTTAAATTCAGGGTCTCCGCCAATTCTACTCTGACTCCTGCAAAGCAGCCAGCTCCACCCGGGGCCTTCACTGACCTGGCATGAGCCCCACCCACATAAGAACAAAACTGTCTTGTCTTAAGGCCAGGCAAGGGAAATCTGGGAGGAACAAACGAACAAACATAGTGTGGATCTTCCGGGCCGGGGCCGGGGCCGGGGCCGGGGCCGGGGCCGGAGCAGCTTTGCATGGTCCTCACCTGCAGGTCCTCTCACACTCCATTCTGCCAGCATAGCCCTACCAAGAGTAGAGTAGTCTGTAGCAACCCAGACTACACAGCTGGCCAGATCTCAGCCTTTGCTGGTGGCATGCCACCTTCTATCCTGACAGTCTGGGCTGTTTTCCCACTTCCAGAGCTGTGAAGCCAGATGACTTGTGCACCTGTTTTCCTCTAAGAGGTGTTCAAGCTACTTCTGGCACTGCCTGGCCCTGGCCCCATCTTTTCTGGGAGGCTGGAAATAGATGGAAACAGTCACGTGGCCATGGTCTGAACTGAGCACAATGCATTCAAAGGTGGAGTCAATGGATTATCACCATTCCAACAGGTTATTTTTAGTTTGACCAAAAAATATTTCAGCAATAGCTGCTGAGAGATGCCATTTATAAAGACAGCTGGGAGAACAAAAATACAAGGCACCATCTGACTGGAATCTAACTGTTAGTCTTCAGGGGCACTGAGGCACGAGCAACCAGGAGCTACAGTAGCCTGGCCTATGGGCTCTCAGAATCCCTAGGGGTACCTAGGTCAGGGTTTCCATTCAGGGTGAACTTGTGCACATTCATTCTACTTCCTGTTCCTGGTCCATAGTGTCACTGTGGACCTCAGGAGTGGTCTGGGAACTTCAGTTAGTCTCCACCCAGCCGCCGAGCACAGTATGTCAGAGGGGCACTAGTGCAGTCTCCTTTGAGGGTCCCTAGGTGCATCTTCTCATGATGCTCAATTACTGAGAAGTGAGCAGTGCACTGGGCATTGTACCGAACACCTTTAATCCCAGCACGGCAGGGGCAGGGGCAGGGAGATCTCTGAGTTCCAGGCTTGCAGGGGCTACATGAGTCCTGGCCTTAAAAAAACAAACAGAAACAAGCAATGCAACAAAAAAACACTTCATCTGAATCCAAAATGCTAATGACCCTAAATAGACTTTACTTATGAGGGCTCTCCAGAGTTTCAAATGCATGTAGTGGGATCCAATATTCCCTTTAAAAGAATCTTTTGACTTAGACTAAATTTAAAGAGGGTCTCTCAAGTGATTCTAAGGCTAAGCCACCAGGCCCTAGATATCACTGGGGCTGTGAGCCGCCCTCTCCTACTGAGATCCCAAGCTCTGGCCACACCAGCCTCACCACCCTCACCACAAAGGCCCCCCGCCTACTACAGCAGGCCGCACAGACTGGCCTCCGAGATGTGGAAGCACTGGCTGTGGCCCTGTAGTGCACTCAGGGAACAAAGACTGAAGGAAAGTGATCTACCTGGAGCAGGTCGCTGAGGTCAAGAAGCATGTCTGCAGCCAGAGTTAAGGAGTGTTTGTATGGAGGCCACCAGGGTTGCATACCCCGGGAGCTGGACCTCATCTGTCAGACCCAAGCTCATCATCTGACCAGGAAGGAAAAGATCCTGGGGGAACCTAACCAGTCCCCGAGTGTCTCCAGGCACAGAAGGAGACCTCTGGGAATCTACTTTAAGGACACACAGCTACAGGAATGGGGAAAAGGTCAGGGAAAAGCAGAAATAGGGGCTTCAGACATCTACTGTACAATGTCTTCTCTCCAGGCACGGCATGGACATGGGCCACCACACTTCAGCTCTATTCCTCAGGCACAAACTGAGAACCACCAAGTCACCATTCTGAGAGTCAGCAGGGCTCTCCCCAGGGGACAGACATAGATGTTATAGCAAGGCAGTGGGTACCTACCAAACACTACCAGTGGGGCTCTGGTGTAAGACCTATCCTTATGTGAGTGAGTTAAACAGCAACAAGAACAGATCTCAGATGAGTCCAAACTCAGGTGACACACAGACAAAACAAAAAACAAGTCACTTGTCAGTAAAGTTAAGCTACTGGCTATAGGTGCAGCCCAGTGGTAAACTTTGCTTAACACGCACAAGGCACCAGGTCCCTCCTCAGTGTTACACATAAAAATGACACAGGCTGCATGGTGGCTCAGTGGCTAAGAGCAGTTACTGCAGCCAGATGGTGGTGGCGCTCACCTTTAATCCCAGCACTGGGGAGGCAGGGAGCTCCAGGACAGCCTGGTCTACAGGAGTGAGGTCTAGAACAGCCAGGGCTACACAGAGAAACCCTGTCGCAAAAACACTAAAAAAGGAAAAAGAAAAAAATCATCTGTGCTGGGGAACAGCGAGCTCAGTAGAAGAGTACCTGCTGAGGGCAAACAAGGCCCAGGATTCAACCCAAAGCCCATTACAAATAAAAGAAGATGAGAAAAAGGCAGACAGTGGGATAGAGAGGGAAAGTATTCAAGTGAGTAAACTTAGTTGTCAAAAATAAGATGACGGATGCTACGGCACAGAAAGCTGATGGGAGGAGGTGGTGGCTGGGTGGAATAAGGACCACAGGTTGTTCCTGGGAGAGTGATGTTTGAAACCCACTCGCCAAAAAAAAAAAAAAGTTAAGCTGGGCGTTGGTGGCGCACGCCTTTAATCCCAGCACTCAGGAGGCAGAGGCAGGCAGATCTCTGTGAGTTCGAGGCCAGCCTGGTCTCCAGAGTGAGTGCCAGGATAAGCTCCAAAGCTACACAGAGAAACCCTTGTCTTGAAAAACCAAAAAAAAACCAACCAACCAACCAACCAAACAAACAAACAAACAACAACAAAAAAAAAAACAGAGAAAAGAAGAAAACCACTCACAATAAAGCTATGGAGGGAACTTATATAATTTTAAAGCAGACTAGAATTCAACTTTCAACCAAAGTGACTACTTTCCTTGGTATGAAAATTCACCCACCTGGTAGGAAGTGAATTATATATAATGACTAGAGGTACTGTATCCTCCTAGCCCTCTTTGATAAGTCCCTGATTCTAATATGGGTGCTGGAGTTTCATAAAAATCAAGAGAAAAGTCACGGTCTGACCAAAGCCACGAGTATGCAAGAACCCCAAATTCTAAAGGGTAGGACCGCTCTGTGACCCCATCTGCGCCCTACCATATTCTGACAGGTGGTACTTGTGTTCAGCAAGCCTCTAGATCCAATTGTTATGGAGAAACAAACACAGCAAAGAGTGGGAAACAAAGAACTGCGAGAGGCCGGACTTTCTGGAGAGCTGGAAGACGCTTGAGACCCCCTCAGGCCATCCACAACTTTAACAAAGTCTGAAAATGCCACCACACCAAACTGGCCCCAATTCGGTCAGCGTTGGAGGTCAGGATCAGTGGCTCTGTAAACAGCAGGCTAATGGCCAACCAAAACATCTGACTGGCTGTGCTTGGTAGAAAAACATTTGCAAACAAGATCTGATTCAAACTGAGATTCTCCATAGGGTTAAAGTCTAGAGATCTAAATGAAGCAGAACTAGAACAAACATGGAATCATTTTTTTTTTTTCTATTTCTTGCTCTCTTCCTTTTAGCATGGAAGCTTGGACCTGGGACCTGGCACATATAGCTCTCTACCACAAAGCTAAATCCCTAACCTATCCCCTGTGTCTTTGAATCTGAGCTACAGTACTGTCTGGCTTTGTCTATCAACTTGATACAAGCTAGAGTCATCAGAGAGGAAGAAGCCTCAGCTGAGGAGATGCCTCCTTGAGATCCAGCTGTAAGGCATTTTCTCAATTAGTGATCAGCAGCAGAGGGCCCAGCCCATGGTGGGTGGTGCCATCCTTTGACTGTTGGTCCTGATTTCTGTAAGAAGGCAGACTGAGCAAGCCATGGGAAGCAAACCAGTAAGCAGCACCCCTCCACGGCCTCTGCATCAGCTCCTGCCTCCAGGTTCCTGCCCTGCCCTGTGAGATCCTGTCCTGACTTCCTTCAGTGATGAACAGCAATGCTCAAGTGTAAGCCAAATAAACCCTTTCCTCTCCAGCTTGCCTTTTGGTCATGGTGTTGGATCAACAGAAATAGAAACCCAGACTATTCATGAACTCATGCTAAAGTCCAGGCTGACCCTGACCTTGAGATCCATTTACTTCAGCCTTTCATGAAGCTGTATCTCCAGGCCCAGGTGTGAGATTTGTGTACACAACCTCACATATGAAACGTTTCTATAGATGTCCAAAGACACAAATAAGAGAAATGGCCCTCCTATGTGCAATCTGACAAAAAAAAAAAAAAAAAAAAATCTGTGTCCATAACAGTCAGCAGATGAATGCGTTTGTGGGAACCCATCCAACTAACACGGCTATTGCAGGATCCCAAGAAACGGAGAGGAAAAACTGGCCTGGCACTCATCAGAGTCTACTTCTCACATGACTGGACCACCCTGCTCCGACTGTTCCCTGAACAGTACCATCTAGTACGGTTCTTCTCAGCCCAGCCACAGCTCCTCAGAGCAGGAGCCCTTAGGATGCAAAGGCACTGAGCATGCAGCAAGCCAGCCTCCACTCCCAGTCTGCAACCAGGATGAGTGACCCCTACAGGGCTCTCGACACCTGCTGCCTACTAACAACACTGAGGGCTGCTATCTGTGCGGTACTGATGCCCACTGTCTGTACAACACCGACACCTACTGTCTGAATGACATTTGCTTTCTGTTCTCTGAAACACACTGTCTACACACAAACACCTGCTGTCTGCAGAAGGCTGCAGCCGCTTCCCTGCGCAACCCTGCTGCACACTATCCACCCTGACACCTCTTTCCGCACAGCACAGACACTTGTCCACACAGAACTGATACCTGCTCTCTGCTGTCTACAGACAGACTCCTGAGGCCTGCTCTCTGGCAACATGATGACATGGAGGCATAGGCTTTCCCTTCCAATTTCCCTGAAAAGGTAACACACTAAGAACCAAGGTTACCAAACTCTGGGGCAGAGGCAAGATTAAAACCCAGACAGTCAGGGCCTATAGCTCCTGGTGACAGAGGCTCCCAGTGCATACTGTCCTGGGCCCCTGCACTGGGATCATGAAAGAGAAGTAGGTTCACAGCTCAGAGCTTTCATGTCTGTCTTCCTGAAACAGGAGCTAGAGGGGCTGAGGACATACTTCACAGCTGCCTAGGCCCAGTATATGGACTGAACAGGGCACAGAATGGCTTGCGTTACCCATGTCTCAGGATGCTATCCACAGACAGTAACGGAACAGATGCTCTGAGTGGTGAGGTTGTCCACAGAAAGTAACGGGACAGACGCTCTGGGCACAGAATGGCTTGCATGACCCCAGGTCTCAGGACGCTGTCCACAGACAGTAACGGGACAGATGCTCTGGGTGGTGTCTGGTGGCTCAGGGCTGCTGCTGAGCTCCCTCCCTCCACCTCCCTGGAGGACTGGCCTCTCACTGCTCCAGCAACTTCCTGTGCCTGCAACCGAGTTTCTCTGTGTGTGTGGCGCTTTTCAACATCATCCCCCCAGAGCATCTGTACAGCGTGCTGCTCCAACACGCGTGCCTCCTCAAGCCTCTGCCTTCATGACTGAGCATTCAGAGATGCCGCCTACCTGCTTCTGCCTGCCCCACCCTGAGGTCTGTGCCTTAGCAGCAGTGGTGCAGCAAACTGAGTCGGTTCCCACTCAGATCCACTTCTGATACTTGCCTCTCCTCTCTCAACTACTGAAGAGGGTGCAGGACTTAGGTGGGAGCCTCAGGAGACCACTCTGTGCTCAGACCTTTGGAGATGGCCCTGAAGACAACGTAGTCACTTGCCAAGGCAGCTACCCTCACAGTTTAAGTTCTGGGCTTCTAAGTACATTTGTGCAGACTAGCATCCCGATGGCTCAGGGGACCGCAGCCCAAGCACAATTTAATCATCTGCTCAAAGTCTGCCAAGGTCAGCTGTGCCAGCTGAAGTAGGAAAGCCAGGTACCACTGCTCTTCTATTCCCCAGGTCATCTGCTGCTCTGCAGTGCAAGCACAGAGGGCAGGAAAGCAGCTTCAGTGAAAGATCCAGCTCAAAAATCAAGTGACAAGGCCAAGGAGATAGCTCAGTGGGTAAAAGTGCTTGCCACCAAACCCGACAACCTGGATCTCATCCCTGGACTTACACGGTAGAAGAGAACTGAATCTCACAAATGACCTCTTCACCCCACACACCCACTGTAGCACACGTGCCGCCCCCACCCCTCCCCATAGCAAAACTAAGAGGACTGGCTTAAAATAAAAGACACAGTCTAGGAACCGCAAACCAAAAGGTGAACAGATGGGTGGAAAGGAAGCAAAGATTTCTTTAAAAGCCTGACAGGACAGGCAGAGTAAACAAAACAGAAACAAGTGACACAGCAAGCTCAAGGTGGAGGAGGCCAGAGGGAGGGTCTACTAGAGAGAAGATGCCTGGTTTTAAAGAGACAGCAGGACACCAAGGTCCCCGAGTGATGGAGACAATGAACTGTGGGCAGTTCCGATAGGAGTGTGCAGATGGCACCAGACTGACACAAGACTCTGCAGGACAAAAGACGGAATCCCTGACGTATGTGCAGCCGACAGAGCCGAGTGCGGGGTGCCTGGGAAGTGTACAGGAGAACCAGACCTGGAACCTCAAGAAACAAAGCTGCACAAGGGGAGCTGGGGAAAGCGAGATGTAGTGAGCTCTCCTCCTCCCCCTCTTCCTCTACCATACAGAAGTGGCGGGGACTTAACAGTCTCGCCTGACTACACCACCTTAGCTGAGGTGGTGTGAATGAAAATGGCCCCCACAGATTCAGGGAGTGGCATTTATTGGAGGTGTGGCCTTGTTAGAACAGGTATGGCCTTTCTGAAGGAAGTGTGCCATTGGAGAGCTGGGCTTTGAGGTTTCAGAACCTCTCTCTTCCTGCTGCCTGCCAGTCCAGATGTACTACTCCCAATACCTTTTGAGCACCATGTCTGCCTGGGTGCCACCATGCTCCATGACATGACGTAAAGGACTAACCCTATCAACTATAAGTCAGCCCCAATGAGATGTTTTCTTTTTTTAAGGGTTATTGTGGCCAGGATGTCTCTTCACAGCAAGAGAGACCCTAACTAAGATGGCAGCTTAGAGAGGGAACCCTGCATCAGCTGGGAACAGACATCCAATAAGGGAACTGTTGGTAACACCAACCAATACCAAACTCCTGCAACTCCTGAATCAACATTTGAGTAGTCACCCAAGAACCAAATGGGGCTTCCACAACAAAGGAAGGATACGAGGTGTGCCTTCAGTTCGGCAAACCAAGTAGAGGCAGGCAGCAATCACATGGGCCATTTTCCGCCCTCGGGTCAGGTGCTTGCTCACGGCCATCTTAAAGAAGTTGAAGGCTGTGTCCAGGCAGTGCTGGTTCAGCTGCAGCTGGCTCCCCAGGTGGTGGATGTGGCGCCGACCTGGGATAGAATACAGAAAGACCCTCAGTCACAGCTTTCCATGTAAAATCAAATATCACAAGCGCACCTTATGATTGAAGACTTGAGCAAAGCCTGTTAGTGTAGACATGCAATTTTACCTACTGGGAGACTGAGGCAAGAAGATGATCATTTCAAGACCAGCCTGGGCCAGGCATGACGGCACATGCCTTTAATCTTAGCAGACGCAGGCAGATCTCTGAGTTTGAAGCCAGCTTTGGTCTGCACAGTGAGTTCTAGGACAGCCAGTGATACCTAGAGACCCGTCTTGAACAAACAAACAAATAGGACCAGCTTAGACTAGAGAATGAGTTAAAAGCCAGCCTGGGAAACTTGGTTAGACCACCTCTTAAAAAGTAAAACAGGGGGTGGGGGGCTGGAGAGATGGCTCAGGGGTTAAGAGCACTGACTGTTCTTCCAGAGATCATGAGTTCAATTCCCAGGAACCACATGGTGGCTCACAACTATCTGTAATGGGATCTGGTGCCCTCTTCTGGCACGAACTGTATACATGATAAATAAATAAATCTTAAATAAATAAATAAATAAATAAATAAATAAATAAATAAAATAAAACAGGCTGGGCAGTGGTGGAACATACCTTTAATCCCAACACTCAGGAGACAGAGGCAGGTGGATCTCTTTGAGTTAGAGGCTAGCCTGGTCTACAGAGCAAGTTCCAGGACAACCAAGGCTACACAAAGAAACCCTATCTCATTTAAAAAAAAAAAAAAAAAAAAAAGAAGTAAAACTAGGCTGAAGAGATTGTTTGGAGGCTAAGAGTATTGGCTGTTTTCCCATATATCCAAGATTTGATTTCCAGCACCCACTTGGTGCACAGACATACATGCAAGCAAAACATCCATATACATGAAATAAGTTTTGTTTTTTAAGTAAAATGAGGGTTGGAGATGGAGCTCAGTGGTAGAGATCTTGCTTAGAACACACAAGGCCTTAGGTTCAATACTTGGTAATCAGAGAGAGAGAGAGAGAGAGAGAGAGAGAGAGAGAGAGAGAGAGGTAGGTAGGTAGGTGATAGTAGTGATAAATTTATCTTTTGTCCTAAGTTTTTTAACTCAGTTATGAACACCAAAACCGTAGTTTCCTGACTGACATGCATCTCAGCTTGCAGCAGTACACAGACACAGTGGTTACGCCCCTCCTGGGGAGTCCCTAAGGCCTGGCTTGTCTGTAAGGAATGGGGCTCCTACAACTATGTGCCAAGTGCCGCCTCTGTCCTAACAGTCATCTGCCTGATCCTCCCCAGAATGGCCTCTTTGCCTAGTCCAGCCCAGAACAAACCCAGCAAGGACCAACAATGTCTGCTCACAGCCTCTGAGGCTGCTAAAATAAAAAACTCTACAAGTTCACACTTTCAGATCAACATAGCACACTCCTATAATTTGAGCTACAAATTCAATGTAACTCCCACCAGAAGAATCTGGGCAGTTTCCCCATTGGAGAGTTAACTGATAAGTCCAAATTTGAAACTCTAAAGACTCAGATCAATGAAAAGACAACCCCAGAAGACTTAGTACCATTCAAGCAACCACACTCCCCACAACGATCTACAGATTAAGATAATCCCCCCAAGAGGAATGATAATATAAGCAAAGGCATCAAGACCAGGATGGGGAAACCCACAAAAACAGCTGATCCCCGCTAACAGGAGCTCATGGACTGACAGCTGGAGAACCTGCATAGGACCAAACCAGGCTCCCTGAATGCCGGTGACAGTGGTGTGGCTTGGGCAGTCTGTGGGGCCACTGGCAGAGGGACCAGGATCTATCCCTAGGGCACGAACTGGCTTTTTGGAGCCCAGTCCCCTATGGAGGGACACCTTGCTCAGCCTAGACACAGCAGGGAGGGCCTTGGTCCTGCCTCAACGTGGTGATGCGCAGACTTCCTTGACTTCTTATGGAAAGCCTTACCCTGAAGAGTGGATGCAGGATAGGCGAAGGGGGAAGGGGGGAGGAGCGGGAGATAATCCTCTCAAAACCGCAGCTGATTTCCTGACAGAAACTGTAAACAGACTCTAAAATTCATCCTGAAACTCAAGGGATGTGGTGGTACAGGCCTTGTAAGCCCAGCACTGGGTGAGGCAGAGGGGACTCTTGTTGCAGGACATTTGATGGCACTGTGACAACCCTGTCTGTGTTAATAAAGTCAACATTGAATCGGAGGCAGAGCCAGCGACTAGCAGACAAGAATTGGCCATAGAGAACATGGAGGAACCAGGATATGGATAGAGAGGCACAGAAAGGAGTAGGGAGGGAGATTCACTGGCTTTTCTTTGTCCCCTTTGGTCTAAGAAGTGAGGAGGAAAGGTCAGCTAGCCACTCCTCTAACACTTCTTTGACCTATAAAGGTTTTACCCCAATATTTAATATTTGGCTCCTGAGTCTTTACAGACTTACAGAACAACTTAGGACAAACAACAGACTCTGTCTCAAAGGAGAAGGGAGGGAGGAGGGAGGGACAACAGAAGGTATAAGCATCAGTTTGGAGGAGTGTGCGTGCACATGCACACCCATGGTCACACCCGTGGAGGCCAGAGGTAGAAACTGGGTGGGTCCCCTGTCACTCAGCCCATCTTTTGGAGCTACCGCCTCTCGCTAGCCCTGGTGGCTAGACTGGCTGTCTATCCCCTGATGCCCTGGGTTCTACCTGTCTCTGCTTCTTTAGTGCCAGGTGACAGGTTCACACCCCCATGTTCAGCTTTCTATATGCTCAACTGGGGACCCTAACTCAGGCCCTTAGACTTGCACAGCAAGCACTTTACCCACTGAACCGTCCCCCCAGTCTCCCCAAGAACTGACCAGGTAAGGAGGAAGATAAGCCAGACACCATCAGAATGAGAAAAAAAAAAAAAAAAAAAAAGTGCCTTAAACGACACCACCAAGAACTGGAAAGAAGGCTCAGCTGTTAGAAGTGTTTACTGCTCTTACAGAGGACCTAGGTTCAGTTCCTAGTGCCTACATGGTAGCTCACAACCATCTTTAAGTCCAGTTCCAGATCTGAAACCCTCTTCTGACCTTCCAGAGCACCAGACACACGCATGGTGCTCATACATACATGCAGATAAAACACCTGTATAAATTTTATAATAAATCTTTTTTCATTTTATACCAGCAAGTAATGAGAAAAAGAAAAGGAATGAAAAGACAGCTCATGGAGCAGGAGAAACTTTTCTGTAACATGTATCTGGTCAAAGACTCACAGAAGGGTGACAAGATGGCTCAGTGGGTAAAGGCACTTGCTGCCAAGATGGATCTGAGTTCTGTCTCCAGAACTCACACAGTGGAAGGAGAGAACCAACTCCTGCAAGCTGTCCATAAATGTGCCATGGTAAGCACATATAAATAAGTAAATAAATAAATAAATGTGTGTGTGTATGTATTTTTTTTAAAGACTTGTAGCTAAAACCAGGTATATTGGTACATGCCCTTAATCCCAGACTTGGGAGGCAGAGGCAGGCAGATCTGTGAGTTCAAGGCCAGCCTGGTCTACATAGAGAGTTCCAGGATAGCTAAGGCTACATAGAGACCCTGACTCAAAAAAATAACAAAACAAACAAAAACACCAAAACAATAAACACTGTAGCTAAAATACATAAAAAACTTTTTCAATTCAATAAAGGCAAACACCTAATTAAATTAAAACAAGCAAGGGATCAGAACAGATAATTCTCTTCTTTGTTGTGAACTGATACTTTTATAAAACAATGAAATATCACTTCTGCCAGGTCAAATGGCTATGACTTGCTGGTTCTATGTCTATCTCCAAGAGACTAGGAACAGACAGCTATGGGCTGGCATCATCTGGGGCCCGTCACTCAGGGGCCTAGCAAGAGCTGCAGAGTGACTGAAAGAGGGAGCATACTTAGGACATATTCTTCCCAGAGTGATGGGCCTTGGGCCGTGAGGGCAGCAAAGAGAAGCAGGACACAGGTGAGGCACGGGGTGGACAGAGTGGACACTGCAGAGCAGCAGTAACAGCTGAGGACTGGCCTGCTCTGACCCCACCCCTTATCCTTTCCCATCTCCCCCTTCCATCCCACCCCAGGGCCAGCAACACTCAAGTGGGCAATACCATTCTGTAGCGTCTGTGCTCGTGACTCCTTTCCCAAGTTCACATGGAATCCACCGCCTAGGGTTGGGGTTTTGCCAGCACCTGGAAATACACGAAACAAAGGTTAGCAGAGAAACCCCTTCCACTGACTGTGAACAAAGGAAAACCCAGGACTCCAACAGGAAGAGCAGCAGGCCAAGTAGAAGACCTTGCTCTGCCAGGGGCATACCAAACCCTTAAATAGAACCAAATCGGGACTGATGAAATGACTGAGGGGCTAAGAGCTCTTGTCCTCATGACTGGGACGCACACAGAGGAAGGGGAGAACTTATTCTACATGTTGTCCTCTCCACACATGCACATGACACCCCCATAAACAAATGTAATTTACATATAAAAACATACTCCATTGCGCTAATCAAAGTGGATATATGCTTTTAATACAAGTGAATCATGGATCTAGAAAGATGGCTCAGCAGTTAAGAACAAGTACTGCTCTTAAAGAGGGTTAAGATAGGTTCCCAAGTCAGGCAGTTCTCAACCACCTTCCAGGGGAAGCCAACACTTCTGCCACTGTGGGCACCCTACTGTGTGCACCCACACACAGATGCACACATAATTTAGAATAATAAAAATGAGATCTTAAAAATATTTAAATTACATTATAAAGAATGGTGGCATTAGCTGTCTAATGGTGCTGCATGTCTGTAATGAGAAGGCTAAGGCACATGCATCAAGAGCTACAGCCAGTGTGACACACACAGCAAGGCCTTGCCTCATTCCTGCTATTCCCCCACCCCACCTGCAAAGAGAGGACGCCCACACGAATGCCCACCGCACTCCTCCTCACACGAATGACCACCACACTCCTCCTCCTCACACGAATGCCCACCACACTCCTCCTCCTCACACGAATGCCCACCGCACTCCTCCTCCTCACACGAATGCCCACCACACTCCTCCTCCTCACACGAATGCCCACCGCACTCCTCCTCCTCACACGAATGCCCACCACACTCCTCCTCCTCACACGAATGCCCACCACACTCCTCCTCCTCACACGAATGCCCACCGCACTCCTCCTCCTCACACGAATGCCCACCACACTCCTCCTCCTCACACGAATGCCCACCGCACTCCTCCTCCTCACACGAATGCCCACCACACTCCTCCTCCTCACACGAATGCCCACCACACTCCTCCTCCTCACACGAATGCCCACCGCACTCCTCCTCCTCACACGAATGCCCACCACACTCCTCCTCCTCACACGAATGACCACCGCACTCCTCCTCCTCACACGAATGCCCACCGCACTCCTCCTCCTCACACGAATGCCCACCGCACTCCTCCTCCTCACACGAATGCCCACCGCACTCCTCCTCCTCCTCACACGAATGCCCACCACACTCCTCCTCCTCCTCACACGAATGCCCACCACACTCCTCCTCCTCACACGAATGCCCACCACACTCCTCCTCCTCACACGAATGCCCACCACACTCCTCCTCCTCACACGAATGACCACCGCACTCCTCCTCCTCACACGAATGACCACCGCACTCCTCCTCCTCACACGAATGCCCACCACACTCCTCCTCCTCACACGAATGCCACCACACTCCTCCTCCTCACACGAATGCCCACCACACTCCTCCTCCTCACACGAATGACCACCACACTCCTCCTCCTCACACGAATGCCCACCACACTCCTCCTCCTCACACGAATGCCCACCACACTCCTCCTCCTCACACGAATGACCACCGCACTCCTCCTCCTCACACGAATGACCACCGCACTCCTCCTCCTCACACGAATGCCCACCGCACTCCTCCTCCTCACACGAATGCCCACCACACTCCTCCTCCTCACACGAATGCCCACCACACTCCTCCTCCTCCTCACACGAATGCCCACCACACTCCTCCTCCTCACACGAATGCCCACCACACTCCTCCTCCTCCTATGAATGCCCACCGCACTCCTCCTCCTCCTCACACGAATGACCACCGCACTCCTCCTCCTCACACGAATGCCCACCGCACTCCTCCTCCTCACACGAATGCCCACCACACTCCTCCTCCTCACACGAATGCCCACCACACTCCTCCTCCTCACACGAATGCCCACCACACTCCTCCTCCTCACACGAATGCCCACCGCACTCCTCCTCCTCACACGAATGCCCACCACACTCCTCCTCCTCACACGAATGCCCACCACACTCCTCCTCCTCACACGAATGCCCACCGCACTCCTCCTCCTCACACGAATGCCCACCACACTCCTCCACTCCAGCTCCACAGAGCACACTGCAAAGCCACCAGTCACTACCACCTCCTCAGGCACATCCTGCCTCCCGCACTGGGATCTCCACACATCTGCTTGCGCTGTTCTGCCCTAGGAGCCCCCTTCTGACTCCTGTCCCTGCCACCCCTCCAATGTCAGGAAGAGGAAACATGGTGTGAAAAGCACTTACTCAGCAAATGTCACACCAGGTTAAGGTGCTGACTCAGGCTCCCTCGAGTGGGAAAAAAGAAAGGCCAAATATGACCTCCAGATGAAACTGCCACTACAAATTTGCCTAGATCTTCACATTTCAGATACGCTCAACTTCTAAAACAGTGGGTATTTTGCTTTTCCTTCCTTCCTCCAGACAAGGTTTCACTATATAGCAAAGGCTGATCTAGAACTCTGCCTCCCAAATGCTCGGACTATAGATGTGTACTACTATGGCCAGCAGACATTCTTTCTACAAGTTTCTGAAACAAAAAAAAAAAATACATGGTGGAAGTATAGCACAGATGGGCTTGGCAGAGTCTGCCCCCTTGTGGACAACGGAGAAGGAATACACCATCACAGGCCACTGGGGGAAGAAGCTCTGACTTAGCAAAGGGCAGAAATGTTCTACGGGATGTGCTTTGGAACAGACAATGCGCCCTCCCCTGCTGCACTAGACCTAGGAAGAGGGCCAGGAGCCCTCAATGCCCAGAGAGGCCTCCCAAAGCACTAGCCTTCCTTTTTCCAGTCTCCAGGGAAGACAGTCTCTACAGCCGTGTTGATGTCACGTGGAAGGCTACAGACTCGGAGGCCAGCCTGGGCTACACAGGAAGGAAGGAAGGAGGGAGGGCGAGAGGGAGGAAGAGAAGGGGAGGGAGGGAGGGCAGGCAGGCAGGCATGCTGGGTAGTTAGTGGTGGTGCACGCCTTTAATCCCAGCACTTGGGAGGCAGAGACAGGCGGATCTCCATTGAGTTCAAGGCCAACCTGGTCTACAAAGTGAGTTCCAGGATGGGCTCCAAAGCCACAGAGAAACCCTGTCTCAAAAGAACACAACAAAAAAGCCGGTGGTGGTGGTGGTGGTGGTGGTGGCGGTGGCGGTGGCCGTGGCGCACTCTTTTAATCCGACCACTCAGGAGGCAGAGGCAGGCAGATTTATGAGTTGAGGTCAACCTGGGCTACAGAGTTGAGTTCCAGGACAACTACACAAAGAAGCCCTGTCCTGAAAAAAAAAACAACAACAAGAACAAGAAGAGGTTCTATGGCAGTTGAGCTGGCTCAGCAGCTAAAGGAGCCCGCTATCAAGCCTGACCACCTGAGTTTGATAGCTAAGAACCGTCATGGTGGAGAGCGCCAACTTCCGTAAGTTAGCCTCTGAATTCTACATACATGCAGAGTTGCATGTACATACATACATAAATGAATCTAACAAAATGCTAAGTTCTGGTTAGTGGGTTGGGGAGTATCTGCCCAGCACATGAGGCCCTGGGCCCAACCCCAAACACCATAAGCAATTCTGATTATTGGAACCTCAGGGAGTACTTCCAGTCTACTAACACGGTTTGCTGCTCCCAGGGTGGGGGAGGATGAACCCTGAGGAGGCAGGAGCCACAGGTTGCTTGGTGAAGGAGCTCTCTCTGAACAAGCATTCTGAGCGTAGTCTCAAGTCTTGGGAAGGAGGGCCTCAGAGGACATGGCAATGCCGGGAAGTGTGCACTGTGGGAAACCCTGCTTTGCCCCTGCCTTCATCCCTGCTCATAAAGGCCAGCCCAGACTCCCATGGTATGGCTCCAATCCCAACTTCTCCAGCTACCCACTGCCTTGCATTGGGCATCTGAACCTGCAGTCCCTGGGGACAGGCTTCTTGAAAAGGCCCCTGAAGCCTAATCACAGGTATAAGGTGCTAAGTTTCCACAGCCAGGAGCCTCCTGCCCCTTATCATTCACTTTCGTGTACTAAGCACAGATTCTAGAGTAAACTACTAAGTGTCCAGCTTAGGTTGCTGTAAGCAAGGACACCTAGGAAAGAGACAGCTGTCTTAGAACGTACAAGACAGCCACCAATGAGAAAACAGCTTTACTACGAAGCTGGAGGAAGGCCAAGATGAGCAAAGAGCACCAGGGACCTATGAGGGCAGGAAATGGGACAAGTCATCTGTTTCCTGCCCGTGTGGTCATGCTGATTGGGGCCGGGGGTGTAGGCAGGTAACAAAGCAGCTGACACCTCCCTCTTGTATAACCTTCTACAAAGCTAAGAATGCATGACCCACAGTGCCTTCCCCAAGGCACCCATGGCTGGTTGCCGGAGTGCCTCTCCCTGGAGAGAGATCTTGATGTCACCTAAGAGCCCATCTGAGTTTCACTCAGGGCTTTGGAGCCTGATTTCCAATGCATGGTAAGGCATCACTCCACCCTGGCTCCATGCTAGTTTCCCTCATGTTATGTGTGCACAGAAAAAAGTGCCTTCCCATGGAAAGCCCTAGATATCTGCTCCCTCAACGACCTGTATACTGCTGCTATCACTCAAATAGGATTGAATGACTATTGGTGTGACTTGGTGACTATTTAGGAGGCCATACACAACATGTGGTAAAAGCACTGTCCCAGCCGTCCTGAGGACGCTCTTGGAGAGTCACTACAAAGAGTAAGAGCTGTACGACATGTGAAACACACCTCAGAGAAGGAAAGGCCAACCCCAGTCAATGTTTTTCTGGAAATATCCACAAAACTGGTTAACCAGACAAGACAGACAAAGGGAAACACAGACACCAACATCCAAGGAAAAAGGACATCTCACAGATATCTAGGACATGGGCTGGGTGGGGAAAAGGCTCACTGGCAGACCACTTGTGTGTGTGTGTGGGGGGGGGGGGATGCAAGATATTGAGAACACCAATTCCATAACCAGATGGACTGGTTCCTCAAACTTAAATTCCAAGATAAGTCAGAGACTATCCGAAATGTAGCTACAACCACCACTGCTATGACAAAAGCTGAAAACAAAACCTCAAGTCCAAATGGATACATTGGAGAAGTACACCTCATATTTAAGTAAGACAGGACCAAGAAGTGGTAGGCACACCTCTGTATCTTTGCTAGGTAGAAGACTGAGAGGCAGGAACATCGTGAGTTTGAGGTCAGCCTAAGTTACACAGTAAAACTAAGAAAGGAAAAAAGAGCAGAGTGCACTGTTTACACACAATCCCTTCCAGAAAGTGAGTGGGACATTGCTCATTTGCTTCAGGAGTGTGTTACTTTGACATCTAAGGCTGACAGGTGTTAAACTACGGACTAATATTCCAAGTAAACAGATTAAAATCCCTAAGCATAGCCGAGCAGTTGGGAGGCAGAGGGAGGCTGGTCTCCATGAGTTCAAAGTCAGCCTGGTCTACAGAGTGAGCACCAGAACAGCCAGGACTACACACAGAGAGACCCTATCTTGACAAACATAAAAAAAAAAAAAAAAAGAAAAAAAACTTCAGGCATGTTCAACAGAAAATACACTAAGTGAGTTTACCTCTGGAACTCGGAGGAGATTCAAGAATTTGCCAGAGGGGCTAGGGAGCGGTTCAGGGAATTAAATGCTGTGCAAGCCTGACTGAAGTTCAGAGCACCAGAACTCACATAAAAGCTGGTCAGGTGTGGTAGCCATCTATAACCCCAGTACTTGGGAGTCTGAGAGAGGTTGAGAAAGTAGCCAGTTCAGCAAGAGACCTTGCCCTAATAAATAGTGTAGAATTATCAAGCAAGAATCTGATGCCAACTTTGTGTCTCCTCACTCATGCACCCATACATGCATGCATGCAGACCCTACACGCACCCTGCCCCTGCCGCCTACAGAAATTAGCCACACAGGGCCTGGTGGTGCATGCTTGTAATCCCAGCACTTGGGAGGCAGAGGCAGGCTCAAAGTTTGAGGCCAGGCAATCTACATAGGGACACATTGTCTCAAAAAAAAACAACAACAAAAAGAAGTTAGGCCTTGTAGTACAGCCTCATAATCCCCATACTTACAAGGCAGAAGCAGGACTGCAAGTTCAATGCCTGCCTGGACAACTTGGCAAACCCTGACTCAAAATAAAATGACAAAAAACACTAGGAATATAACTCAATAGCAGAGCACTTGCTTAGTGTGAGCAAGCCTGGGTTCCAGCCCCAGAGCCATACACACAGATACACATAAATATGCATATACACATGCACACACACGTACATACATATATACACACAGATACACATACATATACACATGCACACACGCGTACATACATATATACACATATACACATACATATATACATGCACACACACGTACATACATATATACACACAGATACACATACATATACACATGCACACACTCGTACATACATATATACACATATACACATACATATACACATGCACACACGCGTACATACATATATACACATATACACATACATATATACATGCACACACACGTACATACATATATACACACAGATACACATACATATATACATGCATACGCGCGTACATACATTTATACACATATATATATACATACATATACACATGCACACACACGTACATACACATGTAGGTACATATATACATGCATACACACGTACATATATACACACAGATACACATAAATATGCATATATACATGTATACACACGTACATATACATACATGTATACATGCATACAGCACATATATACATACATATATACATGCATACACACGTATACACATATACACATATATACATATATATGCATGCATACACACATACACACATATACATACATATATACACACGCACATATATATACATACATACACACGCACATATGCATACACACACACACACACACACTTACACTACAACAAGAGGGAAACTGACTACAAATCTCCCATTCTAAAAAGGAAGCAAAAGCTGGGTGACTCACATCATCCGATCCCAAGGCATGAAAGTGTAAACAGAGCGTAGGGATGCGCACAAAACAAGAGCCCAAAGCAGACACACATGGTGTCTACGGTGATCTCTGCTGAAGGTACAGTCTTAGCAAACCGTGGAAAACGACCTCCGCACGCGAGAGAGAGGCCGCAGCCTGCACATCATCATTCCCCACAAAACCTAACTCTAGCTGTGGCACGGGCTTCCCCGGCATAGGATCGGCTCGCCAGAGGTCCTGGGTGAGAGCCCCAGGCACAGAAAACACAAACAGAGCGACGTTAAAGCGTGAGCAACTACTTTCAGAAGACAAAAATGTGGTGACTCAAGCAACAACATTTTAGATTCATCACACACGCACACAGGCACGCACACGCACACGCGCGCACACGCACACGCACACACACGCGCGCACACGCACACACGCACAAACACACGACGGACTGGAGCGTTTCATGCGGTCGGGGTGAGTAACGTACAAAGAGGGACTTGCAAGTGGAAACTCCGCGGCCTCTCGGCACGCAACGGTCAGCAGACCGCGCAATCAAGCGCCGGGGCCGGGCAGAGCAGCGGGCAGTGCGCACCTGTCAGCGCGCACGGCCGGGGAGCGCGGGGGAGCGGCCTCAGTTTCCCGCCGCCCGCCCGCCGCCCGCTCGCCCGGGACCCACCGTCCAGCGACACGAACTGGCCGACCGCCGACGAGCCGCCGCCGCTGTTCTCCACGAACTGCACCTCGGACACGATGATGTTGTCCTCGAGCACCGAGCCGCAGCCCGTGCACACCGCGTCGCCGCGCGCCGCGTCCAACTCGATGTCGGTGCCGCCGCAGCCGCGGCAGACGCGGCCCGTCATGGTGGCGCCGCCGCGGGGCCCCGCCGGCCCCCCGCCGCTCCGCCGCCCGCTCTCCGCCGCGGCCCTCAGCCCGCCAGCGCCCGGCGCGCCGCCTCCGTCCGAGCCGCACTCTCGCGATGCCGCCGGCGCCACGCCTGCCGATTCGTCGTGGCCGATTCGCCACGCGCGCCCGGGCCGCGCCGCCGCCAACGGCCGCGCCGCGGGACCCAGAAGGGAACTCAGGACGCGTCTTCGCCGCGACGCCGGGACCGAACCGCCATCACTCCGCCGGCCCGCCTGCCTGAAGGGACGCTCCAAACCCGGAGGAGCAGGCCTCGCGAGCTACGGGCCCGCGGAGGGGACAAGGGCCGTGGGCGGAGCCGGGGCTGTGGGCGGGGACAGGGCGGGGCTTAGCGCGACCGGGCCCGGTTGGGGCTGTGGGCGGAGTCTGGGAAGAGTCCCCAGAGGTGTGGGCGGAGCCTGGGTCGACACGGACTGTGGGAGGAGCCAGGGTTGGGCCAGGGGCGGGGCTTAGCGTGACGGGGCCCGGACTGGGGCTGTGGGCGGAGTCTGGGAAGAGTTCCCAGGGGTGTGGGCGGTGCTAGAGGCGGGGCCGAGACCCAGGAGCGAGGCGTGGGCGGAGCTACGGAGAGCAGGCGGAGGGAGAAGGGGCTTCTGGAAACAAAGCCCTGGGAACGGATTGTAGGCGGTGCTGGAGAGCGTCCAAGGTCCGGCCCAGGGTCGTGGTGGGACCTGCGTTGGTTGGGACAGTGGCCTGTGGGAGGAGCCCGGGGAGTAAGCACGCCCTAAGGCTGGACCAAGAAAGAACTGCGTGCCAGCCAAGTTGTGAGAGGGCCCAGGAGAGCTCTCAGACCAGCTGCACCTGGCTAGGGTGAGCCCTGGGTCCCCTCAGCCTGACTTTTCACTCCCTGTTTCCTGGAAACCACTGGCTTGGGGAGGGTGGTGAGCTCTTGCGGAGTGGAGCCCATGCACGGCCCTCAGGATCTGCCGGGGCGGCTCACTATCCAGCCGTCCTTGGGAGGTTTAGCAAATCTTGTGCTAAACTTGCCAAAATCCTCCCCCAGAGGTAGGAAACTCCAAAGTTAGGCTGCAAAACGTCACAGCAGCTCAGATTGAATTAGAAATTGCCCTTCCCCGGGTAAGAGGAAACATTGTAAATGTGGCAACTCCTCATAAGCTTGCAAAGCCAGTGTAATAATCCCAACTGAAGTATCAACAGAATTGTTTGCTTTTCGAGACAGGGTTTCTCTGTGTAACAGCCCAGACAGTCCTGGAACTCGCCACCATCGGCTTGCTTCAGCAGGATTTTTAAAAGAACTTGGAAGAGCTCTCCTTGAAACATGGCAAAGAAAGGGTTTGTGAGATGGCTCAGCAAGGAAAGGTGGTTGCCTAGCAAGTCTGACTGTCTGAGTTCGATCCCAGGAACTCAGGTAAAAGTGGATGGAGATAATTGACCCCACAAAGTTTCCTTTTACCTCAACCCGTGTGTACGTACGCTTCCCAACACCATACACACAGTAATTTTTTTAAACTTGAAATGGCAGGTGAGAGATTTAAAAGATCTGAAGTGCTGCTTATCACCCCAAAAAATTCCAACCAGCCCAGGAATTCACAGCTTGTCACTGAATGTTTCAGAAGGTCCAGGATGTAGAGAGACCCTGCCTCAAAAAGAAAAAGGAAAAGAAAGCAATACTCCAGAAGACCCAAGTGAGGCATCCTCAGGCACACCTGATTCCTATACAGTTGGCATCCTCAGGTGATAACCTTGGGCAGGCTGAGGAACAGGGTCCTCACTGATGTGTCTCAGCCTCAGCCCAGTGGCCCAAATATATGTTGCAATCAGTGCAGGGACTAGGAACCTACTTTTCAAACATCCAGCCGCCTGCAGAATTTAAATTGGACACAGACACTAGGTTACTGTGGCTGGAGTATCATTCCCTCTGAGGGAGGGCACCTGAGTCCCTCCCTGAGGCTCCCAGGGAGGGAAGGAGGGAGGGAGGGAGGCTGGGAGGCTGCCCCTCAGGGACCTCCAGTTCCATGTCCTGCTGCTTCAGCAACCTGTCTGGGTAAACTGCATTAATCTCACTACCTGGGAAATATTACTCTGGTGTGACTCAGGGATCCTGGCAACAACAGAACTAAATGAGTTTTCCTAAACCCCAAATGCACAGGCAGGTCTCGGTCTCTCTCTCTCTCTCTCTCTCTCTCTCCCTCCCTCCCTTCCTCCCTCCCTCCCTCCCTCCCTTGATGGCTCTCAGTCTCCAAACCTGAGCTGACTTTTATTTACTGCTCTGTTCCCCCTCCCCAATTTACCATGTCCCTGCCAAACCTCTCTCTTCCTGGCGGCTCTTGCCCACCTGGCACACTCCTGGGCAAATGGGGCTGACATTTCCTGTAGCCTCTTTGCCTGTGGCTACCTGGCTCTTCCTTCTAAAAACAAAATAAAAAGCGGCCTGGGTGTTGTTTTACTCCAGAGTTTCTCCCACATTTCTGCTTGCTCCCGGATACAACCTGGCATTGAACGTCTTCTCCATCTGGCCTGTGGTAATCCGAAAGTCCCCAGTCCCTGTTAAATCCCAGGGATCAGTGTAACAGTATGAAGTACACATATCAGCTCAGAACTATAATCCCAGCAATCCAGAGAGTGGGCTGGAGGATCGTGGGTTTACAGTCAGCCAGCATCAGCTACATACAGAGTTTGACCCTGTCTCAAAAAACAAAAAAAAACAAATTGTTGCTTTCAGACTGCCAGGGATTTTCTTTTTTTTTTTTCCTCTAACCATAAAACTTTAGAAAAACAAAATCACCCTATAGAAAAGAAGCTATGCTTGCGTTGGTGACAGGATCAAACACCTATTGTCAGTGGTATTGTGTCTTTTGTGAGTGCCATTGGCTGTTCTCTGCATGGTAGTAGGACCCTGGTATTTTCCTTATGTATTTGATCATAGCATCATCATGTCTATTGCAAGAAACACAGAGCATTAAAATTTAATTTTTTTTTTCTGAGACAGGTTTTCTCTGTGTAACAGCCCTGGCTGTCCTGGAACTCACTCTGTAGACCAGACTGGTCTGGTCTTAAACTCACAGAGATCCACCAGCCTCTGTCTCCCCAGTGTTGGAATTAAAGGCCAGTGAGCATTAAAATTTAAACTCAAAAGTCCCTCTGCTTTTTCCCCTGATTCTTAAGCCTAGGTTAACTATAGTCAGTAAGTCAACAGGCAGTGGTGATACACACCTATAATCCCAGCACTCGGGAGGCAAAGGCAGGCAGATCTCTGTGAGTTCAAGGCCAGCCTGGTCTACAGAATGAGTTCTTGGACAGTTAAGACTACACAGAGAAACTCTGTCTTGAAAAACCAAAAGAAAAAAATATAACAGTGAAGGAACCAGCTTCCCTTTCAGCAGCCATAACAGCCAAACATGTGCTTCTATGACCTTGTCCTAGAAACTAGAAAGTCAGATGCCTGTCTCGTGACAAGGAACCAATCAGAAGTTAGCTGGTGGCGCTATGCTTTACGACCCTGGGTGTGCACAGCAATGACGTAGAGGGCCTATGGGCCATAACAACCAGTTGACCAATCAACACAGGGCAAGCCCTCCAAGCCTGGAAGCACACCAATCGTGAGCCTGTGCGTAAGCCTGTGCGCACCCCCTAGACACTCCCCTTACGCTGCCCTATAAGATCTTTTGGGAGACCCTAGGAGCCATCTTTTCTAGCTGTCCGCCATGGAGGGTGGGTGAAAGACCCGAGCTAACATGGGGTTAGCTCGTTAAATTACAATAAAGCCTCGTGCAGTTTGCAGCAAGCTCTCGAATCCGCCTGGTGATTGGGGTGACCGCGAACCTGGCCTGAGACCCCGGATACTTGAGTTTTCGGGGGTCTAACAACAGGATTGCCTAGTAGGCCTTTTGTCCATTGCTCCAGGGCACATGGCTCATCAGCTTTAACTCCTGACTGTTCTATCATGTACCATGAATGTTCTGAAGAACAACACTGAGAGCTCCCCTTTGCTGCACACCTCACGCCCAGGGTGCCATGGCTGGTCTGTCATTTCCCTTTATCAGACATTGCTTCCTGTAAGCTCTCCCTTTGATAGACCACACACCTGCAATGCCGTAGAACACATGCTCAAGCAAACTCCCAAGACCACTGCCAGCCAGAAGAGGGCAGCTCTAGACTCCATCCTCAGTAGTAGGGTGAGCGAGCCCACACTCCTGAGTAGCTAGCCCAGGAGGGGGTGACTGCCTCTGAGTGAAGTGAGGTCAAGGGGCGAACAGGATGGCCTTTGGTGGCATTCACGTGTAAATAGGCAATGAAAATGTGCATCGCTCTTTACAAAAGAAAAAAATCCTGTTTTATTTATTTATTATTTATTGAGATAGGATTTCTCTGTAGTATCCTGTTTTATTCTTTCTGGAAAAAAAATTTTAAAAGATTTTATTTATTACATATACAGTCTTCTGCCTGCAGGCCAGCAGAGGGCACCAGATCTCATTCAAGGTGGTTATGAGCCACCATGTGGTTGCCAGGAATATGAACTCAGGTCCTCTGGAAGAGCAGTCAGTGCTCTTAACCGCTGAGCCATCTCTCCAGCCCCTCTTTCTGAAAATTTTAACACTTCTGTGTTGTAGAATATTGTATTAAGGTGTGTTGCTTTTGTTTATGCTCTGGGACATTTGTGTAATGATGCAAAGATGTTTGATTAAATAAAATTCACCTGTGGTCAGGAGGCTGGGTCAGCAACTAGCTGACAGGAAGTTGTAGGGAGAAGCCAGGTGCAGAAGGGTTTATAAGGAGGGGCGAGCAGCACAGGCCTTCTTGGGAGACGTGAGGCGGGTGAGCTGCTTGCTATTCGGTCTGTCTTGGAAGCAGGGTTCTACCTCAACCTTTGAATCTTGAGTTAAATAAGTTTCCTTAGTAGCTTTGAAAGAGTCCGTGCCTGAGGGGACAGAATTTCCTTAGGCTTTGGCTCTTGCAGCCTAGCTGCTGCTGGTAGTAGCTGCAGTTTCTGAAGACGTTAGCCGTAGCTTAAAATAACAAAACAAACAAAACCAATTGGTGATTGATGTGGGGTGCCAATATATTGCATGTATTTTCCTCTTGGCTTGGGGCAGGGGGCTGCCACCCAGCTCCCAAGTAAATTACACACTGAGGCTTATTCTTAGTGATGAGTGCCTGGCCTTAGCTTGTTTCTAGCCCTTTTCCCTCTGGGCTTCTGTCTTTCTTCTGCACATCTTACTTTCCTTCTTAACTCTATGGCCCCTCTCTTTCTCCTTCTCTTTATCCTCTCTGCCTGCCAGTCCCCGCCTTTCCTTACTCCTGCCTCGCTATTGGCTGTTGATCTTTTTATTAGGACCACCAGGTAAAGGTTTTAAACAGGTAAAGAATCAGTTTTATAGTTAAACACATGCAGCATAAACAAAAGTCACATACCTTAAAATAATATTCCCAATGCTTGTATTTTTCATTGGCCTACGGGCTTGTTGTATGTTTTCCCTACTAAATGTATTTATTCCTACAAAGAGGTCCTTAGCTTGTAAAGGGGGAAGTTCTGGGGTTGGCCTTTGCTTATTTTTCCAGAACCCATGAAGCTCTAACCAAAGGGCATCTGGCACCCCCAAGTCAGCCAGTCAGCCACAGTCTACCTTGATTTATCTGACATAAAACTTATTTTTTGTTTTTCTGAGACAGGGTCTCATGATGTAACTCTCCTTGACTTGCAGCTTTCTGTATAGACCAGGCCTCAAAGTCACAGGGGTCCATCTGCCTTTGCAATGATGGGACTGAAGGTGTGCACCACCAAAAACCCACAACCAGCTTGACACAGAACATTTTTTATTTCTCTTCCCAATTAATATTCACTGTAGTAAAAACCATGACAGAGAAGCAGAAAACGAGAAGAATCACCTGAATTCCAGCACACAGAGATAGGTAATCCTTAGTGTTCAGCCCAGTTTATGATACTTTCTTACTGCAGTTTGCACTCCTGTGCGTCAATATTTTGAAAAAAAATGTATTTGGCGTGCATAATCATGTATTGATATTGTCACGTATGTTGTTTTTTAAAAGGGAGAGAGAAAAAGTCACGCCAGTGTGCAACAAGGCTCACGTGGAGTCTTTTTTGGGAGAAGGGAAAGGGGAGAGGATGGGGGAAGATGGACTTCCGGAGACAGAAGCAGCAGGAGAGGAGAGAGACGAGACCTGCCTTTTATGAGGGAGCACAGTGAGCATGCACAGGCGGTGCTCTCAGTGGCTGCAGCTGAGGGCACATCCTGTCAGGACCCCAAGGGCAGGCCAGCACAGGTGCCTGGATACTGACAGTATACATGCATGACTTTTTTCTTTTCTTTTTTTCTTTTTTTTGTAAGCCAAGTAGGATTAAACTTTCTAGCTGGGTGTTGGTGGCGCACGCCTTTAATCCCAGCACTCGGGAAGCAGAGGCAGGTAGATCTGAGTTCTAGACCAGCCTGGTCTACAAGAACTATTTCTAGCACAGCCTCCAAAGCCACAGAGAAACCCTGTCTCGAAAGCACCCCCAAAACAAAACAAAACAAAACAAAAAAAAACTGAAGAGGGCACCAGATCTCATTACAGATGGCTGTAAGCCACCATGTGGTTGCTGGGAATTGAACTCTGGACCTCTGGAAGAACAGCCAGTGTTCTTAACTACTGAGCCATCTCTCCAGCCCCCATTGTTCCTTTCTTTTTTTCTTTTTTTTTTCTTTTTTTTTTCTTTTTGTTTTTCGAGACAGGGTTTCTCTGTGTAGCTTTGGAGCCTCTCCTGGCACTCGCTCTGGAGACCAGGCTGGCCTCGAACTCACAGAGATCCGCCTGCCTCTGCCTCCCGAGTTCTGGGATTAAAGGCGTGCACCACCAATGTCCCTTTTTTTTTTTTTTTTAAAGATTTTATTATGTGTACAGTGTTCTGTCTGCATGTATCCCTGGAGGCCAGAGGAGGGCACCAGATCACAATACAGATGGTTGTGAGCCATCATGTGGGTGCTGGGAATTGAACTCAGGACCTCTGGAAGAGCAGACAGTGCTCTTAACCTCTGAGCCATTTCTCCAGCCCCCCCCCCATTGTTCCTTTCTTAGTAAGCTATTTCTATTCCACATCTAACTTAGAAGGCATGATTTTTTCACACCTCTTCCCAGTGGCTGTCAGGGTTCTTTTCTAACCTGTACCATGTTTTCCTTTAAATGCTAATACAATTGTTTTGAGTTCCTTTCTGAATCCTATTAATGAGACTAGGAACACATCCGTTTCCTCGGTAACATGTAAGGTCTCATTCCACTTCTACGAGCCATGTCTTGCAACACGGCTGAGTTCAGAATGGCCCAGTGTCTGGTGCTCAGCCACAAGCCTCCCTGCCCACAGCCTCTCCTTACACACCCACTTGGCTTCTGAAGGCTACCTAGGTTCCCAGACAGAACATTCCTTTCCCTGAAGGAGGCCTGCACAGCCCACACCCCACGAGACCAGTGTATCTTCTGTGTGTAAAGTATCTGTCCCTGCCTGTTTGATAGCAGCTTGGCTCTATAGGCCAGAGCTGAGTCTGCAGTCCTGTCCCTGACACAACAAGGTTGACAGGGACTTGTCCATGCAGGGATGAAGAATATGAACTAAGTTGTCACAGAAACACAAGCTCCCCAGGGTCTTGGCAGCTCACCTGATGGACTGGAGCCCAAAGTTAACAGTGTAAAGGAGGATAGACCAGGAAACATCGGAAGGCTCAGTGCCTACCAGTGCTCATTCACTAAAAACATAGACACAAGTCTGGTGCACCCAGGCACGGTCAGAGGCCTGGAGGCCCTGTGGTTTCTGCGCCTTGGACACACCCTAAAGTCCCTGGACTCTGGGGGAACTTTTTTAGGCGTGAGCCATGCCATGCCTGTACAGTTTCCTCATGCTATATCACATCCTCATACCAGGTTTACATTTTTTATTTTTTTATTTTTTTCCGAGACAGGGTTTCTCTGTGTAACAGCTCTAGCTGTCCTGGAACTCACTCTGGAGACCAGTCTGGCCTCAAACTCACAGAGATCTGCCTGCTCTGCCTTCGGAGTGCAGGGATTAAAGGTGTGCGACACCACCAACTGGCCCATCATTTTAACCCAAGCTAAACAGATCAATAGTTTCCAAGGAATCCATGGACCAGAGCATCTGCCAGGAAGGCCTGATCCCCAAGTGCAGGCTGAGGAAAACCCAGTGACAATCTTCGAGTCTGTAGGTAGCTGGCTGAACCTCTACCTCCTGCTACTACCCAAGGTCCTTTTTGGAACCTGAGAACTTAATTCACTATCAACAAGCAAATGATTGCTAGAGAGAAGGCAACATGTTGCCGCCTTAATAGTGAGTTATGGGTGCTGATTTGGGACTGTCGGGCTGAAGGACTCTCTCCTTGGGCCTTCTCCCCATGACCAGCCAACCCAGTTCTCCACAGAAGCTCATCCTGAAGTAAGCTCCCTTTTTAAAGGAAAAGTTGTAGAAAATGCTCCAAGTGTGGAACAGTGGGAATTGCATCATACCTAGTTTGCAGGAAGAGGCACCTTCCAGCTTTCAAGGAATTTGTCATGGGACCTACAGGTTACGAAAGGAAGATGAACACAGCATTGCTTTCCAGTACAGAGGCTAACAAAATGCAAACAACAGGTTCCGTGAAACACATTCAAACTGCTGTCTACTCATCGCTAACACATCCCCATGACCTACCTTACAGACAGTCACCATCACCACACACACACACACACACACACACACACACACACACACACACACGATGCTGCACCTTAGAAAGTGCATGACTGCGTGCATCTCACTTTCCATCCCTTTAAAATGAAAATGGACAGATATGTCATATTCATTGAGAACCTACAATGGTGTCTAGTACAAGATGGCACAGCTCAACCCAGGCCACCGGTGCCAAGCCCCAGTGTGCACAGCTTAGCCACCCTCATTTCCTCCCTTGACCCTGGCTGCAATGCCTGCCTGGTGCACACAGACACAACTCATCAGGCAACCCATTCTTCTGCCTGCAAATGCACCCTTGGTCTGTGCCCAGCACTGGATGCCAATTGCTGAGGTCAGTGGATGCTTGTCCTCTGCTTCCAATCAATGGCAGCCTGTCCACCACGGCTGCTGAAACTCGGTGAACACAGCCTCCGGTTTCCTAGGTACGAAGCCTCACTACTGGCCACAACAGGGCTGCAATGTCAGACAATATTCGTCTCAGCTGTCCACAGACTGACGGACCCTCCGGACTTTGTTTTACCACCCCAATGAGTGGGGGGCATGAGTAAAACACAGGTCCCGTTGTTCTCTTCAAAGTGGGACTCTGGCTCTAAGCAGTTGCAGCTGTTTGCAGCTCCCATCCTGGAGGAATTACAGCAGGAGGCTGCCTCTGGCAGAGGAGCACAGAATGTTGCCGGCAGGGGGTGGGGTGTCACAGTAGAGGAAGGACCACCCCCACAAGGGCCTTCCAGGGAAGGAAAGCAGAAAGTACTGCTGGCTGTTGGGGTATAACCCTGAAGGGCACGGAGGGACAGCCAGGTCATATTGGCGCGGGTTAGAACTGTTTCAGTAAAACCACTTGCAGATAATAAGGCATGGGACCCAGAGGGAGAAAGCAATTGTGTAAAGCCGTGGATACAAAGACACAAGACATGCCAGAAAAGCTTTTTCCTAAATTTGTTGACTTTGACCAAAGACAGCCAAACGGAGAGGGGAGGGACAGAGCCTCTCCCTGAGCCCCAGAACCTCGCCGGCTTTCCCAAGGCCATGTCTGGCGTCCCCCTGCCTGTTGGGCCCTGGGAGGGGGGCAGTATGTGATCACCCACCCCTCCTCCTATAGGCCCAGGTTACCAACCAGTTCACTGTGAACAAGGCAGAAAGCACCCTAAAGCCCAATATTTGTTCTGATGTCTTGAGAGCGGCTTAAAAATATAAAGCACTGCTGAACGTAGGAGGCTGGATGGGAGGAGGCTGCTGCAGGGGGCAGCTAGGGAAGGACAGATGGTGGCTGAAACTCTAGGGATAAGAGTGGGTGGGGCCTACAGAGTCGCGCCCGGAGGCCTTGGGGGCCCACGCGGGGACACGCAGGACGGCAAGGGACACAGGAGGCAGCGGGGCACACGGGCATGCGCTCGGGGGCACAGCCCGCGGCAGGGAGCGCCAGGGCTGGCCGAGCCGGCCACTTCGGGAGCCACCGCATCGCTGGCCTGGGACCCTGGGAAGGCAGGGCCTGTGCGCAGGCGCGCGCGCTCTACGCTCGCTCGCTGGCTCGCTCCCGCGGCTGGGCGCCGGAGACGCCCTGGGGCGCGCGCCCCACTTCCGGCAGGCGGTGATTGGGTGTGCCGCGCGAGCCCTGCCCAGCCGGCCAATGGGCGGCGCGGAGCGGTAGGGGGCGGGGCGCGGGCGCAGCCCCGGACACCGCCCGCGGGCCTGCCCGACTCCCGCCCGGCCGCCGGCGCCATGTGACCGCGCCGCCGCCCTCGCCGCGCCCGGCCCGCCCGCCCGCCCGCCCGCCGCCCGCCGCGCTCCCGCGGCCCGGCGCAGCCCCAGGCCGCCGAGGGACGGCGGGGCCGGCGCCATGGCCGAGCGGGGCCGCCTCGGCCTGCCCGGCGCGCCCGGAGCGCTCAACACCCCGGTGCCCATGAACCTGTTCGCCACCTGGGAGGTGGACGGCTCCAGCCCCAGCTGCGTGCCCAGGTACGCCCCCGCCCGCGCTGCTGCGCTTTGTCCGCGCGCACCTGCCCGCCGGCCGGGACCCCGAGCGCCCCCCGAGCGCGCGCGGGCGAGCGAGAGCCAGGCGAGGGCCGGAGGGCTGGGCCGGCCCGGGCGGGGCTGCGGGCCTGGGGCTCGCCCGCTCGCCCACCGGCCCGCCAGCCCGTCAGCTCGCCCACCCACCGGGCCAGTGCTCTGCCCGCACCTTGACACCTGCGTCCCGGGCGGGGCTGCGCGCCGCGGACCTCGGGCGGCTCGGGCGGTCGAGCCCGGGGCTAGTGGCACCGCGCTGCTCCCGCGTGCAGCGGCACTGTCACACCCCAGAGGCCTGGGCCCGAGGCTCACAGGACTCGCCACCCTTGCCTCCCCTGTGCCCTGCGGGTCGGGTCTGCTCTTTCTTCACCTGTCGGCCTTGTGGCAAGGGGGAGCTGCGGAGAGAGCGCCCGGAGTCCGTTGTGCTCCTTGCTCGGAGCTGTTCATTTTTACGGTTGCAGAAGCCTGGCCTCCCTCCCCCCCGGGTAGGCGACCTCTCCCACTCGCTCCATGCAAAGGGCTAGACCGAGGTTTACGCACCGGGCGGACGCTGTGGGCACCTACCTTTATGGAGACCTACGGCTTCCCATTCTGCTGCCCAGCTCGAAACTTTTGTGATTTCTTCTCGACTTGGATCTTCTTCAGGAGCCTCAGCTAGTGAGGGAAAAGAGGAACTCTAGACAGCTTCCCTCTGGGGAGACAGGGAAAGAGCTTATCACCAAAGAGCCTTCCAGGTACAGAACCTGGACAGTGTGCCTGGGGCGGGGAGGAACCTGAGTAGAGAGAAGCTAGGGAGGGAAGCTAGGGAGGCATAAACCGCAGGTGAACCTCGGGTTGGCCTGTGGCTCCCTCTGCACAGCTCTTTCAGCAGGCCTCTCTGAGTGTGGTGTTGGGGTACAGGGGGCACTGCACAGTGGCTTTTCCCTTTTGGGTCTTGCCTGTGCCTCTGGGAAAGGAAGGGTGGATGCCGAACGCAATTGCTAGACCCGTGGCATCTGGAAGACTGGGAGCAGAGGGTCAGTGTGTGCCTCACTGGGAGTGTCTCTCATGTCATCAAAGCCGGAGCAGGGGGGCATGCTGGACCCTCCCCCTCTAACACTGTCTCTGAGCGTCCTGAGCTCATTGTCCAGAGCACCCCCCCTTCACACTGGCCCTTGTGTTGTTTTAGCAGCCTCTGAGTTTCTTTGATAGGTCCTCTAAAGGTGGACTTTTTTGTTTCTGTTCCCCCCCCCCCCAGACAGGGTTTCTCTGTGTGCAGCTCTGGCTGTCCTGGAACTCACTCTGTAGACCAGGCTGGTCTCGAACTCACAGAGATATGTCTGCTTCTGTCTCTTGAGTGCTTGGATTAAAGGCATGAACCATCAGTGCTTGGCCAGGTGAACTATTTTTTTGAGACAGGGTTTTGCTTTGAAGTCAGGGATGGCCTTGAATTTGTTTGCAGCCCCAGGTGGCCTTGAACTCCCCATCCTCCTGCCTCTGCCTGCTGTGTCCAGGGATTGTAGGTGTGCTCCATCATGCCTGTTCTAGTCTCTGTTCTTGCAGAACCTAGAATACCTTCTTTCTGTAGGAGAAAGCAGGGTCAGGGTAACGCTGGTTGAGGACAGGCTTGCACACAGGGAAGAATGGGGCATCTGGGGTGAGCAGCAGCAGCTGCAGGGGTGCTCTGGGCTTTGGCCTGGACCGAGGAGAGAGAGACTTTTTTCTCTGGAGCTGACCTTGGTCATGTGGACCAGATGTTCTGTGTGTAAACGCATGTAGTCTCAGTACAGAGTTTCTGTTGTGTGTCCTGTGTGCTGTGTCCTTCTCTGCCCTGCTGCCTCATGTCCTTCCTGAGTGCACACCCTCTCCCGTGCACACACCCTCAGGCCGCCTGCGTGCAGTCCAGTGCTGCTCTTCTGGACACTGCCTGCTGAGAGGATAGTGATTGTGTTCCCTGAGGTCTTTCCCTCTCTGCCCTGGCTGAGCTCAAATCTTTAGTTCTGTGAGCTGCATCTCTGCTGGTGGCTGTTGATGAGTGACTGCTGGACAGCATTTCCTCAGGTGGGGACACCTGGACTTCGGTTAAGGGATGTTGTCAGGTTTCTGCCCAGTTACAAACCTGCCCTTGGCACTGCGGACTACCTGTCTCCTGTGTGCATGCCTGTCCCTGTGGAAGACAGGACTGCCTTGAACGTGTTTTGCCAAGTAGGAGGATTTAGAGGTGTGGGCGTGTGTTCTCTCAGTGTTACTATTCAGTTGCTTCCTAAAGTGGCAGTGCCAGCTCTGGCCCCCAGCGCCAGGGTGCGAATGCTCACTGCCTTGCATTCTTGCCAAGCTGGTGGGTGTGAAACAGTGTTGTGGTTTTAGTTTGAATTTCTCTGATTATGAATCTAGACTGTTTGTACTTCCTTGTTAGTGAAATTCCTACTCATGCCTTTTGCCAATTTTTCTTTCTCTTCTCCCTACTTGAATGTCAGCAGTTTCTACAGGGGATAGTAATCTTTTCCCACTTCTAACTGTTGGGATGCCCCCCTTCAATTACATGTGTCCCTCAGAATTGGCCTGGAGTGTGGGGCTGCTGGGGTTGGGGTGGAATCTATCCCCCTCACTGTGACATTGGTTGAGTTTCAGTTCTCCTTCCTTCCCTGGGAGGTGGTGAGACAGCTCTCTGTCCTGGGGGAAGCTGGGTGCTAGGCACCCCGGGGCTGCTGGGATGAAGGATCCAACTCCTGATACTCAGTGCTGTTCCAGCCATGTTGCCAAGTTCACTTTGCTTCAACAGCCTGGTACACCATGCTGCTAGGGACAGCCAGTGTCCTGCCCCTGCCGTCTGTCCTGCTGGGATTCCAGAGTCCTTACCCACTCCCGGGCATTTCTCCATCCACTGCTCCGTGGGGTCTTTACCACTTTGGACCTTTGTGCTTCCACCTGGATTCTTTTCTTGTTGAGTCTGTTGACCTGCGTCTGAGCTTTGTGCACCTGGTGCTTTTCCTCGCCTCTCCTGACTTCATGCGCCGGCTCACTCGAGGAAGGGTCTCTTGGTGTCTGGACAGCACTTTCTGTCCGGAGTGTACACTGCTGTAGACTTGTGTTTGTGGAAGGCACAGACGTCTCTGTCATTCCAGCAAGGAGCCCCCGTCCTCCTTTGTCATCCCTGACCCTGCCAGCTCTGCCTTTCCAGGCAGCGTCATCTCCCCAGAGGGCCACGGGGTAGAGTGAGGCTGTCTTTGATGCATCCGTGCTTTTTTT
This sequence comes from Cricetulus griseus, assembly GCF_003668045.3. Taxonomy (NCBI): domain Eukaryota; kingdom Metazoa; phylum Chordata; class Mammalia; order Rodentia; family Cricetidae; genus Cricetulus; species Cricetulus griseus. The sequence goes on along the minus strand of NC_048598.1, from coordinate 181,034,178 downwards.
TGTCAGCCGACTCCTTGTTGTTGTTAAGTAATACTCCCTTGTAAGAACAAACCCCTGTTTAGACATTGGATTCTCTCTGTAGTTTGAGGCTGTCATTTGGTGATTATTGGCATAGGGCTTCAGTTTAAGAAATACTCTCCTGCTGGTCCTGGACAGTGTGGTAAACTTTCCTTAGACTCTCCTTGGGAATGGGTGATGTCAAGGTTTTCCCATGAGCTGTCCCAAGTCTGAAGTGTGGCTTGCCTCCTGGTGTTTACTGGGAAGGGTCTGTTTTCCTCGCGGAGTTGAGGAGCCCTCTGGGCAGCAGAAGTGGATGTTCTTTGCTGGTGTTTCCGCTCTGCTTGATGGGTCTGCTTTGTGATCTCACTTGAGACTGGTCTCACATGGTGCTGCCCAGACTGGCCTCCCAACGCTGGAGCTCAAGTGAGCCTCCCAAGTGGCTGGGACCACAGATGGGTCTGTGTGTCGACCTCTACTGGTTTTGGATGAGCAGGAGTTTTGATTTTTGTGAAGCCCACTGTGTTAGTTGCTTCTGTGTCTGACTTAGAGATCTCAAGGTTACGAGTGTGCTTTATGTCTGGCTTTGCGGCCCACTGGGTTAATTGTGACTGTGGTGACAGAAAAGCTTTGAAATGCCCGTGCAGTCAGTCTCCTGAGCTGCATGTGGTTGTCAGACACTGGGCCACAAGCTTCTTCTCAGGCATGTGTCTTGCTTTGGCTGAGGCCCCTGATGCACCCTGAGGAATGTGTGGGTTCTGCTGACAAGCATGTGTGTCTGTGTCACACACATTCCTCAGGGTTCATGTTGTGGGCACATGAAAAGAAAGTCATCTTTTGTTGCCCCAGTTTAAGGTGAGGGTGCAGCCTTCCACTCTCCCAGCGGTCCTGGACGGTGTGATGACTTCCCCTTAGACTCTTGTTGGGGATTTGTGGTGTGGAGGATTTTCCTATGAGCCGTATATCTGGCACCCAACTTACATTGTTGGTCTGGGCCCTAAACTGGCATTTTAAATTTTTTTGGTTTTATTTATTTATTTGGGGGGGGGCGGGTGTTTGAGACACCTCTCCTGGCACTGGCTTTGTAGACCAGGCTGGCCTCAAACTCATAGAAATTCGCCTGCCTCTGCCTCCCAAGTTGCTAGCACTAGAGGCGTGCACCACCACTGCATGCCTTTTTGTTTTTGTTTTTTATTTTTAAAGATTTTATTTATTTATTACGTATACAGCATTCTGCTTCCATGTATATGTGCACACCAGAAGAGGGCACCAGATCTCATAACGGATGGTGTGAGCCACCATGTGGTTGCTGGGAATTGAACTCAGGACCTCTGGAAGAGCAGCCGGTGCTCTTAACCTCTGAGCCATCTCTCCAGCCCGCTGCCTTTTTGTTTTTTAAGTCAGGGTTTCACTATGTAGTCCTGGCTGATGTTGAACTCAGAGATCCACCTGCCTCCACTTCCTGAGTGCTGGGATTAAAGGTGTGTACCACCACTGCCAGGCCTCGTGTCTTTGTAGCTCAGACTGAATTCCACCTTGTGCTCCTCTTGCCTCAGCCTCCTAAGTTTTAGGAGTATGAAAATGAGCCACAATGCCCATTGTGACCATCGTGAGAGTGCTGTCTGCTGTAGTCTTTGAAGAGGCAGTTGGGAAAGTTAAGAGTCTCACTCTAGTATGGGTGAGCATGGCTTTTCAAAACGTTAACATTTGTTGGGGGGAGGTTGAGATGGTTGGGTGGTAGCTGGGATGGTGAGAAGCAGGATGGTTCCGCAGTGTCACACCTGGTGACCTGAGTTCCATCCGCAGGAGGAAACAGATTGTCCTCCTCTGCGTGTACACTGTGGAACATGGCCCCCAAATAAATTTATATTTGCCAGGCGTTAAGTTTACTCACTTGAATACTCTCTACCCCACTGTCTGCCTTTTTCTCATCTTCTTTTATTTGTAATGGGCTTTGGGTTGAATCCTGGGCCTCGCTTTTCCCAGGCAGTTACTCTTCCGCTGAGCTGTTCCCCAGCACAGATGATTTTTTTCTTTTTTAGTTTAGTTTTTTTTTTTTTTTTTTTTTTTTGAGAGAGAGAGAGGGTTTCTCTGTGAAGCCCTGGCTGTTCTAGAACTTACTCTGTAGCCCGGGCTGTCCTGGAGCTCACAGAGATCCCCCTATAACCATCCCCTTTCTTTAAATTGTCACCTAGCCTTCTGTATGGGTTATAACTGGTTATTCAGTGTGTGTTTGGATTTAGTAGTCATCCAACCCGACATCCTGATTTATTTATTTTTTAGTTTTCCGAGACAGGGTTTCTCTGTGACTTTGGAGGCTGTCCTGGAACTTGCTCTGTAGACTAGGCTGGTCTCGAACTCACAGAGATCTGCCTGCCTCTGCCTCCCAAGTGCTGGGATTAAAGGCGTGCACCACCAATGCCCTCCTGGCCTCTTATGTATTTTTAGTGAGTCATCGCGTCTGTATTTATCTCAGTTGGCGGTACTGTATTCGTGTCTGTTCTATTTTTGTGCTTTAATTCATCCTGTACTTTTTCCTTTTGTCTCACCTTAATTTTGCATTGAATGTCCCCTCCCTCGTTGACATAAAATTTACTACTTTTCTTTCCTGGCTGCTCAGTGAACCCTTAACTGCACCCTTGTGCAGGCATTTCTCTCGAGCGGTAAGGCTGGGAGAGCTCTTTTCTCTAGCATGGGCTACTGCGGCAGTGAATCTCTAGCCCTCTTAAGCCTGGTGGTGCTGTCGTGTTGCTTTAGCTGTTAACACTTGGCAGCTACTTGGTGGCATTTTCTCCCGTGTTCTCGCATGCACCTCAGGACCTGGGATCTTCTCCCTGCACTGGAAAGACTTCCTGAGGCTTTCCTCTGGGGAGAATCTGATAACTATGAGGTTTTTTTTTTTAATATTTATTTATTTATTTATTATGTATACAGTGTTCTTCCCAGGCTAGAAGAGGGCACCAGGGTGCATTACAGATGGTTACCATGTGGTTTCTGGGATTGAACTCAGGACCTCAGGAAGAGCAGCCCATGCTCTTAACTCCTGAGCCATCTCTCCAGCCCTATGAGGTGTTCTTTTATCCAGTGGTGTCTTGTCTCTTTCTTGTCCCCTGGGGCCTGGTGCTGGCTCCAGGGACAGCATCTCCCTCAGGGTGGCCACTGGCTGTGGCCTCTGGTCTTGCTGTAGAGGAGGCAGCTGTCAGGCAGCCGTGACTCATTGGAGGGCAGTGTGTTGAGTGGCTTTGTGGTCATCTCCTTGTTGTGACAGCTTGTCTGACGATGTGTTATGGTGTGTATTTCTTTTGTGCTGGCCCCGCCTGGAGTTGTTTGGCTCGTTGATTGCCGGTTTTCTTTAGTTCTGGGAGGTTCCAGACCCTTTTGTTTTTGGTTGTTGCCTCCTCCCTGTGTTCCTCACTCACCTCTGCAGCGCTGGGTGGAGGTGTGGACATGTCAGCCTTTCTCCCTAGACATCTCATGTCAGCTCATGAGTGAGGAGGTGTGATGGATAGCAAGCATTGTAGCTCCTTGGCAGTTGCCTGTTGTGTTCATGTGCTGGCGTAGTCCTTCTGGGCCTCTTCCTCCCCTCCCTCCATGCTGCAGGGTTAGCTCCTTCTATCGGCATCAAGTCTGTCTTACTCAGTCCAAGGAACTAGCGGTGGATGTTGTAATTGACCAAGATGGTGTGCTAAAGAATGTGGGTTTTACTTTGAGTAAGGGGAAGTGTCTGGATTGTTTTGAAGATTTGTTTGGGGCAGGAGCGCTGCTTGGGAGCCTGAATTGACGTAAGTGTAGCTGGAGATGGATGTGAGGGGGCTGAAGTGGGCAGAGGAGTGTGTTGGTTGGAGCGTGGACTCTGGGAGGAGGGCGGCACTGTCGAGGCTGACTTGGTTGAAGAGGCTGTGAGCTTAGCATCGCCTCAAAAACTCTGTGGGAAAGACGGGGAAGACTGCACCTTAGAGAGGCCGTGTGGGTTCAGAATAGGCCTGGAACATGGCTGGGGTCTTCATGGCTCTGATCTGCCTACTCAGGGAAACTTACCTGTGGCCACTTCTCTGTTCTGGTATCTGCTGTTGTATGGAATCCTCTTAGCAAGGCAGACTTACCCTCCCTGTGAGACTTGGGGCTGTGGCAACTTCATTTCCCTCAGGTGGTTTATGCAAAAGCTGTGGCCTGCACTGCCTTGGTTGCTGGGCACTATCGAATACGCATGGCCTGAGAACTGGGCAGGGCCAAGGTCCTTGCTACTGTCCCATTTCCATCCACTCTTTTCTTTGGTGTCAGGAAGGTTTGGTGGAGCTGGGTGTCAGTGAGGCAGGGTTGGGAGTGGGAGAACATTCTAGAGTGAGGTCTGCTGCTTTGTGCACAGCAACTGGGGTCTCATTTGATGCTGTGGAGACGCATGCAGGTGACAGAGCTACGTCATATGGAGAGACTCTCTGGGGCCCTGGCTTCAGGTGGCATAGCCAGGACAATAAAGTGTCTGTGTGTCTGTGTGTGTGCCCTCAGGTGCAAATGAGAGGGGGCACAGGGAGGAAGGTCCAGGGCCTGTGTTCAGGGTGTGCCTTGCTCATTCCAGACCCAAGCCCCAGTGCAATAGTGTAGAGACCAAGCTGGCATCTGCCCACTTGGAGTGTCCTGCATAGTTGGTTATGGCTTGGGTGGAATCTGAGATTATCTGCTGGGTTAAGGAGGAGTTGACGCCTCTGTTCTAATTACTCCCATGCACATACCCAGAGAGCACAGAAGACTGGACAGCTGCTGGATACACTTTGGCTCATCTCTGGTATGTCATGGAAGCATTTAGAATCTTCTCTAATTGGCAATGGGACATCCGGAGATGGAGAGCAGGGCCCTTACAGGGTCAGGCTCTGACTTACAAAGATTTCTTCCCAGGACCCTGACCTCCAGATAACCAGAACCTGGGAGGTGTTCTGAGGGCTGCTTTGGGGGAACTCCCTGCACTGAGGAAGGGTGGCTCTGGACAATGGAGAGTCTGCCACAGAGTCATGTATACAGGAAGATGAAGGGAGCCCCTTCCCATGGCCTGTAGAATAGTCACTGAGGTGCAGGTCCTGGGGGATGAAGAGGGCCCAGGCTTCTAAGCATCTGGCCTTGCTGTGACTTGAGAGGCAGCCTGTGCAGGGGGCCTCACTTTTCTTTCACTGGTTGATGTTTTGTCTCCTGGAAGACACCTTTCCCCTGAGAAAGGGTAGCAGTAACACCGGGAGAACACTCACTACCTCCCAAGTTCTTCCCAGGCCCGTGTGTGGACACCCCCACTCGATGTAGACATTCCAGCTACCCTTATGGAACTCTGCCTTGGCCCTGTCACCAGCCCACATGATCACCACGATGCAGAGGCCTAAGGCAGGGGTCTGGCAGGCCAGCAGGAACAGCTGCACCGCCAACTGGGGAATGCTGTGCTCTGACACTGCTCAAGGCTGTGGGGAGGGGTTCTGTTCGGGGGCCATCAAAACCACACATGCTCTGCACTTAAAATAGGAGCCCAGGCTGCCTTGCTAAGTGGCGTGTGCTCCATTTGGGGGCTCCCTGTTAGGGCAGTGGCTGTGATTCCTCCACACCTTTCTCTGGAAGGTGTGTTGCCCTCAGTGCAGGAAAGGCAAGATAACTAGATACCCCAATAAAATTGACTTTGTTCAGAATTTAAAAACAGTATGTCTGATTGGATACAAAAGTTGCCTATGAGTTTCCTTTTTAACATCTTCCAGTGGCTTTAAGGATAATGAATGGCGATGGTCACCACTGCTTCTGTGGCTGGCTCCGGGCATCATTGGATGTGTAGACACGCAGTTGGCAGCTTCAGTTCACTTCAGTTTTCTCCACCTGCATTCTCATGGGCACAGGGAGAGAGTAAGATGGGAGCCACCCCTGGGTCTGCCTGTGCTGCTAGTGCAGCTTGGCTGTCAGTAGCCCTGGTTGCTGTAACTGGTACTCAGCAATGTGTGTCAGTCAAAGTGTCAGCTATTGGGCACGCTACATCACAGTACAAGAGCGAGTAGCCCAAGCAGAGGGCTAGATTGGGATAAGCTTATAGTTCATGGGGTTCCTGGATATAGCTGACCATACTGGATACAGATAGATGCTTTGTGTCAGTCACTGTGGCATGGCCTTCAGCCTTGTCCTCTCCTGGCTTCTCTCAGATCATGTGTGTCCAGCATGGCACCTGGCCAAAAGCCCCAGAACCCAGGCCAGCCTGCGTATGGTTAGTTGCCTGCTTACTGCCTCAATCCTGGGTCAGCCTCCTAGTTTACAGTGGTAAAGTCAGGGGCCAGAGTTCTGGGCATTTTGAGGGGTTGTTGTGCTGTTAGCCAAATGACGTACAACCATCCACAGGGCTTCTCTCAAGAGCTCAGTCAGGTCAGTCTTGGGGGACAGACAGGATGAACACTTGGGGTATTCACTCCAAAGCTACAGTTCTGCTCACCTAGCTCACCAAGGGAAGAGGCTCCACTTTCTAAGTCATCTTTTGGGGCTCAGGGGTGTGGCTCAGGGGTAGAGTACTTGCTCGTGTACCTAGGGTCATGGGTTTCATTCCAGCCCTGTGGGGAAAGTGAGGGGAGAAGGGGAAAACAGTGGTAATTAAGGGGGAAATGCAGAGAAATAAATAAAACTGGGAAAATCATTTGAACATAAAATCATCCCGCTGGTCCATGACAGGTATTGCTGTGTTGTGCCGTGTCCCACAAAGGGCAGACAGTGTCAGAGTAAAAGGTACAGTCACACCTGCAGGTGATTTCAGTAGAGATTTGGGAGACTAGCTGGAGCCTAGTGACACCCAGGTCATTTGTGGGAAGGGACAAAGATAGGAAGCTGTGAAGGGCAGTGAGATTTGGGGATTTTGCTACAGGGGTGCTGCATAGGCAAGGTGTCACCATTGCACACTTGTTCCTTAGGATATTTACATATGCTACAGGACAGACTGCATAGAGCCCCTAGGAACCAAGGGTCAGGCAGCACCATCCATCCCCAGGGCTCTCCAGGCTAAGCACTCTCCCTCTGTGGGTCAGGACCTCAGAGCGGTATCTTTGTGTGTGTGTGTATGTGTATGGTGTGTGTGTATGGTGTGTATGGTGTGTATGGTGTGTGGTGTGTGTGTGTGTGTGTGTATGGTGTGTGGTGTGTGTGTGTGTGTGTGTGTGTGGTGTGTGTGTACACTTGTTGTGTGCTTGCTATAGTATGTGTGAGGTCAAGGGACAACTTGAAAGAGTTGGTTATGTCCATCCTATGGTCCTTGGGGATGGAACTCAAGCATCAGTCTTGGTGGCAAGGGCCTTTACTCACTGAGCCATTTCACCAGCCCATGGCCAGCTTTTAATGACAAGTGCAGCCTAGTTGTGTAGTCACTGATATGTTTACATTGATTTTTGTCACTTTGTACTTTATTTTGTTTTTTTTTTCCCTTTGTAGTTATTTTTTCTTATTTTCTATGAAAAAATTGATTAAAGGTTGACCAAAATTGATTTACTATTAAAAAATTAGGTTTCTAGGAACTGGAGAGGTGGCTCAGTGGTTAAGAGCACTTACAGAGAACTCAGGCTCAGTTCCCAGGACCCACATGGCAGCACCTCAAAACTGTCTGAGTCCAGTCACAGGGGATCCAACACTCTCTTCAGGACTCTGAGGCCCCCGGCGTGCTGTGGTACACATACATACATGCAGGCAAATCAGAGGCATGAAATAAAAAGAAAGAAATCTTAAAAAATAAAAAGACGTTGGGTTTCTAAGTCACTTACTTTTCTTATTTCATTAAAATGTGTGTGAAGTTAGCACTAAGACCAGCACCCCTTCCTGTCCTCTGCAGAGTGAGCCCTCATAGGCGGACTTCTTGTGTGGGCCCATTGGGCCTTGGTTTTCCTCGGCAGGGCCTTGTGTTGTGCATAGAACAGCTCTCTGACTTTGTCCACGGCTGCCTGCTGGACTGGCTGTCTTTTCCTGGAGCATGCCCTCCAGTCTTGCCAGTGGAGGCTGTGTGTCAGTGTCCTTCTTACACTGGGAGATGGACAGATTCTCGGTGGTTTATTTGCTCATCACTTGGCCTGCTGGCTTCCCTTTGCCCTGGTTTTGAGACACTTGTAATAAGCATGCCCCTTGTTCCGTGTGGGTGATGTACCTCCTCTGTTACTCTGAAGAGCGTTCCTTTCAGTCTGAATAGATAGGATGTATTATTGACATATTTTTTATTTTCCTTGGGACTCTGGCATATGAGCATGGCTTTCCTTGTTCTGGCTTAAGTGTTTTTTCCCTTTGCTCCTCAATCCCCTCCTGGATGGAGGCTGTCTGGTCACTCCCCTTGGTTTCTGGGCTGCTTCAGCCTGTACCCAGCATTGAGCTCAGTCCAGGCCCTCTGTGAGGCTGCGTGTTCCACCCTCTGAGCTCTAGAGTCCAGCTGTTTATGTGCAGTTGTTTTATCTCTCCCCATGGTCTCTGCTTTAGAAGTGTGGTCATTGTTCTCCAAATCCTTAGCCCCAAGCACAGGTGGCTTTGCCAGCTGACTCTGTGAACGTGTGTCTCTTGGCTCTGTGGACATCCTTAGTGGGAGGCCCCAGTGAGCTCTCAGCCTTCCACATTCAGGACTTGTCTCTGTGGCCTGAGTAGAGGTTATGAGGAGACAGCTGGGCATTGGAGCCTCCCTGGAGGGAAGCGCAGGCATTCGCTGTGAAGCCCTTACTGTATGGATCCTGTTCTGTGACTAACAGCTGAGACAGAGGTGCAGAGGGGGCATAGGACCTCGCTGAGCCGTGATGGATTGTGGGGTCTCCAGTACTTCCATCTGCATGAGGCCTCATGCCTCAGCCGAGGACAGATGCAAGTGAAGTTATGGCCTGTGTTTTCTCACAGGTGGCCCTGGGGTCTGAGTATGTTGGTTAGATTCTGGTATGTGAGTCCTCTGCTGTGAGGTGATTCACTCCATCCAGCTACTTCCCTCCTCCTGTGTCCCGGGGAAGCAGTTCTCATTCATTACAATGTCTATCCTGAATGTCTTTCTGCTGTGGGATCAGGAAGGAATCCAAGACAGTCTCATGGTCCCACTCCACCATCCCCTTATTTTCAGAGGATGGGATGACTGGAGTGTGTGAACTTTTCTGTTGCCTTCGCATCAGCCCCACACCCCGTACCTGTGGGCAGGGCAGCATTACAGTTCCTTCCCACTGTTGACCCATGACTCCCAGCAAATTACTGGAAGACATGAGAGACACCCCCCCACCCCCCCACCACGCTTTCCCTGCTCTTAATAAGTCTTAGCTTGTCCTGCCTTCTCCCCCACCCTCCCTTACTGGTACCGTTGAGGCTCACCCCAGGTATCTTGGTGCTCACTCTTGTCATCAGGTAGCTGGAGTTACCCCCCCCCCCCAGGTGCCTTTATCCAGTAGGTGTTGGGTGGGGAGACTGCCTCATTGGAGGTATTCCAATATGGTACCACGTTGGTAGCTACAATGTGAAACAGTACTCTGTAGTCACCTGAGAGGACTAGGCAAGCCCTGTGGAACCTGTCATTATGGATTGCCCTGCCCCTGCTGGTGCCAGCCAACTGTGGAGTGGCTGTTAAAACCGCCTGGGACACACCTGGGACAGGCAGCTTTGGGTTCTCCTTAGAGAGCTGACCATTTGAGCTAGTCAGACCCTTTGGTGTGACCCCGAGAGCAGCAGTTTAAGGGGCGAGGGGCTTATTTTGCTCATAGTTTCAGAGGATACAGTTCTGGGTAGCTAGCTAAGTGGGCAGCTTAGAGCACACCTGTTTACCTCACAGCATACAGGAAGCAGAGAGCATGCCTGTGCTGCAGGCTCTTCCTTTCCTTTGTTCCGTCTATTCCCAGATGTGTAGGTGCCTCCCACACACAGGTGCGTCTTTCTGTCCTCTACACCCTCATGGCTCATCTAGAGGTAACTAGTTGTCTTCTGTGTTTTTCAGAGTCAGTCAAGTTGATGGTGGAGATTACCTATCACAAGGTTGAAGGCACAGGAAACAGTGTGGTGCCTACCCAAATTGTGTCCCATTCTTTTTGTTTATTTTGAGACAGGCTGTCACTTAGTACAGTCTGGCCTTGAACTCCTGATGGTCCTAAGTACCAGGATAACAGGTGTGTACACCACCACACCTGTCTGTATTCCCATTGTTGCCCACCCTTCACCCCTGTCCTGTTAATTACCACCGTGGGAGGGGCAGGAGGTGAAAGGTGTTGGCGCTTGTCTAGAAGGCTTAGATGTTCCCAAGCTTGATGACTCTCAGACTCTCCCCTTCCTAGTTGGAGACATCTCTTGTGGTTGCAGATTTCATACTCTAGGGCTGCTGCTACAGGATGGTTGCTCAGGGCAGAGGCCTTCTGTGTGAGGTCCACCAGACCTTGTAGGAGGGCTTCATGAGAATGGCCCTGTGCCTGACCTACATCTTAGATCCCTGTACCAGAAAAATCACTGCCATTAAGGATATGACAGATGCTTGTGCTCATAGCATCCATCCCTGAAGGACATCAGGCTCTTGTCAGCCTGGGCACAGTAGAGTACTGGCTGGTGAAGGTTGCAGGTGACTCTGAGGTGACTGTGGCTCTGACCCACACAAGACAAGCCTTGCCTGTCTTCTGATGTGACCACTTGCAGAGCAGGGCTTCCCTCAGTGCCTCCAGCAGTGCTCTGCACTTTCTCTTCCTCCCTGGGGCTTGTCTTCTGTGCCTCTGCAGTACCTCCTAAACGATGGACCCCTGAGTGCTGAGGCTCCTGGAGCCTGGCTTCCTTATGTAACCCTAGGAAACGTGGTGAAGAAGTCTGCAAGGAAGAAAGCTATTCCACCTACCACAAGGGTAACCACCAGCTAGACTGACCTCTGTTCTGTGTGACACCCCCCCCCACGTAACCCCCTGTATTACAGGTTAACTCTCTCTCTCTCTCTCTCTCTCTCTCTCTCTCTCTCTCATACACACACACACACACACACACACACACACACACACACACACACACACACGTCTAAGTGTTAACTTTGTCATTGTGACAGACTTAACAGAAGCATTTTTTTCCTGTTTTTTGTTTGTTTGTTTGTTTATTTTTTGTTTTGTTTTTTTCTTTTTTTGAGACAGGGTTTCTTTTGTGGCTTTGGAGGCTGTCCTGGCACTGGCTCTGGAGACCAGGCTGGTCTTGAACTCACAGAGATCCGCCTGCCTCTGCCTCCCAACTGCTGGGACTAAAGGAGTGTGCCACCAACGCCTGGCTTTTCTTGGTTTCTTGAGACAGGGTTTCTTGAGTAGCTCTGGCTTTCCTGGAACTCACTCTGTAGACCAGGTCGACCTCATACAGATCCGCCTGTCTCTGCCTCCCAAGTGCTGGAATTAAAGTGTGAGCCAACACCACCCTGCAACAGAAACATTTTTAAGGAGAAAATTTGTTTTCAAGTTTCAGATGTTTCAGTTCCTGGTTTCTGGCTTTTAACCCCTGGAGGGAAGCAGAACATAATGGCAGAAGGTCATGGTAGCAGAAACCTACTCACCTTGTGGAGACAAGAAAGGGCCAGGGTCAAGGTAGACTCTCCAGGGTGACCTCTTCCCACCAGCCATGTCCCACCTTCCAGAGTCCCATTGTCTTCCAATAGTCTGTTCCAGTTTTGAATCTGTCAGTGGCTCCTTGATTATGTTGGGAGCGCTCATGATTTGGTAGTGCCTGGAAATGCCCTCATAGACACACCAGAGCTCTGCTGTAATGATCTCCCAGGCATCTCAGTCCAGTCAAGATCAGCTGTCATCACCTCACAGTTGCGTCCAGGATTGTGACATAGGAGATAGTAGAGCAGAGAGAGACTTCCTTCTGTCACCTGTCAGCTGCACAGCACACATGTGTACTGGGGCTTCTGGGTGGTGATGGAAGAATGGGGCCTCCCTTTGGGGCCTTTGGGTCATTGGGCTGGAAGACCAGGCCCTGTGGATCTAAGCACAGAGCCTCCTGGTGGCAGGATCTAGAATAGGTATGCCAGTGGCTGCTGGCTGCAGTGGATTGTGTGGTGAGTGCAGCCCCTAGTTAAGGTCTGAGTGCACCCTCAGCCTTTCCACAGAACCTCCATGGAGGCTTCCCTGCACTCTCAGCCAACATTACACAGATAGCTCCCCCTTGTTGACTGTACTGTCTTCTTTTCTGTGGTCCCAGGCCTGAGTGGCACTATCCCTGTCTTCCTCTCTACTACCCTCCTTGGTGGGGCTGGCCACTGAGGGGGTGGGAAGGTGGGTGTGTAGAGGCCCAAGGGTGGATGGTTATCTGGCCTAGTCCCAGCCCACTGACCCCTGCCTACTATAGTAGCTGTCCTAGGCCAGTGGGGACATTGAGAAGGCACCCCTGGACTTCTCTCCTCATTACCCAGGAAGGAGCACCCATCTCCAGGCACTATGTAGAAAACAGCTCAGCCGTGAGGACTGGCAGCTGCCCTAGGCCACACAGGAGGAGGTTATCAGGTGTCCAAGGTACAGTGAATGAGCCTGGAGCCTCTCATAGAGCCTGCTCCTCCAGGACTGTGCACACCAGGCCTTTTAACAAGTCTGTCCTCAGATGCTCACTGCAGCGAGGAATGGCAGGGTTGCATATGCAGCCTTGACGCTTGGAGCTGCACAGGAGTAGGCAACACCCTGCCTGGCCTTCAGGATGCTGGCATGTGGTATTTCTCTGCCTGCAGGGCATGAGAGACAAATGGCCAGCCGCCACCACAGGCCCAGCTCCCACGTGGACAGGCATGTGTGAGGGGGCTGTGCCTGGAACAAAAGGTCCTTCAATTTTTCCTCCAACAAACATACGGTCAGCAGGTTTGGGGCCTCCAGATTTAGTCCTTTGTGAGACAGAGGTCATAACCTTTTGTGTGCCATCACATGCCTGAAGGAAAAGGTGGAAATCCATGCTCTTAGAGAACCAGCCAAGGTGCTAGTGTGGTTTTGGAAATCCATAAAATACTTTTATGTCCTTGTTTTCCACAGTGCTACTAGGGCGGTACAAAGTGGCCACTTGTCACCCGCTCTGGGCCAGGATATTCTCTAGTGGTGACATTGCCTGGGTATACATTGATGGAGGGGTCCCTGGTCATGGCTGTATAGAGAGTATATTCTGTAAAGTGCTCCCTGGTGAGAGTCCAGGTAGTAGGGAATGAGCTAAGTAAGTGAGGCTGGCCAGTCACAGGACACAGGAGAGTGACAGCATGCAGGTTCTGAGTCAGCGACCCTGGGCTGTCCTGTGAGTCTGCAGTGGTGGCGGGATGTGGAGAGCCACCTTTGCATAGTGCCTTCTCTGGAGCTGTCCTGCTGGTGAATGTCTTCTTCCCCGCCAGTGGGAGTGTGTGTGTGTGCTTTGTGTTCACAGACCTGAGCTGCTCGTCTCAGGAGCTGCTGCTGTGGGGGGAACAAGTGTGACATCTACACACCACCCAGGCTGGCCAGCCTCCCAGCTGTGGCCCTACTTCCCTTGTCCCTCATTTCTCTATGTGGTTTGTTCTTTTTCTATAGGTCTTCCTTTTCCATGCCGACCTTTCACCTGAGTGTCACTCGAGGCAGTGTTCCCTACATAGCCCAGGTGACCTCATGTCTGAAAGGTTTGGTACGTTACCTCTAGAAACCAGCTGTGTGAGGACCCGCTCAGGTGTTTGCTCCCTGAGCCATGTGGACGACAGTACAGTGGCTCTGAGCCTGCCTGTGCCATTCCGCCTCACTGCTTGCACCGTTTTCAGGGGTCATGGGCCAGGCCCTCACTCTGTATTCACCCCTCACCAATGACTCAGATACTGAGCTCTCAACACCCCTGTGGATGAGCCTTCCATTCCTGCTCACCCCTTCCAGCATATTCCTGGGAATGCCTGTGACAGGTGACAGGTGTCTCCCCAAGGCCTCTGTCCACTGTCCTCTGTTACTGATACTAGACGGTAGAGCCCCAGGAAGAGCAGGGAATCTGACTGCAGTGATGAGGAGCCCCAGGTCAGAGCCCCCTCTGGGACAGACTGGACAGAGGGCAGGGGTGGGCCAGTGGGCATCTAGAAGATGGGGATCCCAGGGCAACAAGGGCCTAGAGTAGGCCCTGGTGGTCAGGACATTGTTCAGGCCTGTGGAACCTTTTGTTTTAGAGGGAAAAGGTCAAGACAGAGACTCAAGCAAGGGATGAGAAGACTCTAGAGGCTCAAGATGGAGTTTCTAGTTGGCTTTCCTGGGTCAGCAGCTGAGGAGACCCCAGCCTTCAGATTCCCAGAGGAGCTATGCCAGGTGCCTGGGCCACAGGATATGTGGTTTGTTTCTTGGTCCCATGTGGGTGCAAGCAGACCCTGAGTGCCTGCCACTTAGAGGAATGGATGAGTAAGTGGCTCGGAGACACATGCACACCAAGAGCTTGGCGGTGGGTCTGCTGTTGGCTCTTGTCACTGCTCAGGTACACATCAGCTCTCAGGCCCCTAAGGACTACCGAACTGTGCCTTGACCTTTCCTGCCAGCCCCACACCCTGTATCCCAGAGGGTCTCCTGAGTCTTACTAGGGGCTTAGCTCACTGAGAGGTCTTACCCCTGTCTTCTCTTTCAATGGATTGTGCTTTTGTGTCCTATGGATCTTTTTTAGAGTGGTCAATGTGTGTGTGTGTGTGTGTGTGTGTGTGTGTGTGTGTGTGTGTGTGTGTGTGTGTGTGTGTGTGTGTGTGTGTGGTGTGTGTGTGTGTGTCTGTGTGTGTGTGAGTGTGTGTTGTGTGTGTGTGTGTGTGTGTGTGTGTGTGTGTGTGTGTGTGTGGTGTGTGTGTGTGTGTGTGTGTGTGTGTGTGTGTGTGTGTGTGTGAGTGTGTGTGTATGTGTGGTGTGTGTGAGTGTGTCTGTGTGTGTGTGAGTGTGTGTGTGTATGTGTGTGTCTGTGTGTGTGTGTGAGTGTGTGTGTGTGTGTGTGTGAGTGTGTGTGTATATGTGTGGTGTGTGTGAGTGTGTGTGTGTGTGAGTGTGTGTGTGTGTGTGTCTGTGTGTGTGTGTGTGTGTGTGTGTGTGTGTGTATGTGTGTGTGTGTGTGTGTCTGTGTGTGTGTGTATGTGTGTGTGTGTGTGTGTGTGTGTGTGTGTGTGTGTGTGGTGAGTGGTGTGCGTGCGTGCATGCGTGTGTGTGTGTGTGTGTGTGTGTGTGTGTGTGTCTGTGTCTGTGTCTGTGTCTGTGTGTGTGTGTGTGTCCTCTGCTCTCTTTCTGCCCAGAGTCACTTCATGAATGATAGTGTACTTGAGTGGAGGCCATGTGCTCCTACATCCAGGTGGGAGAGCCCTCACTTCCTCTGTGACTGTAGAGCGTTGTGTATGGAAGACAACTGTAGGCCAATCCTCTTCACAAGAGGCTTCCTTTTTTAAAGACGTGGTTTTTCATTTCACTTATATGCATTTGTGTGCTTCTGTTAAGTGTATGCCATGTTTGCACGCAGGTGCTCCTGGAGGCCAGGAGAGGGCACCAGATCCCCTGGAGCTGGAGTTGCAGGCAGTTGGGGCCTTGATTTGGGCACTTGAAGTGGTGACCAAACTCACGCACAGTAGAAGAGCACCCCGTCTTTCCTTTGCTTTGCTTTGCTTTTCTCTTCTCTCTTTTCTTTCTTTTTCTTTTCCCCCTCTTTCCCTCTCCCTTCCTCCCTCCATCCATCCCCTCTTTCTTTTCTTTTTTTTTTTTTTTTGGACAGGGTTTCTCTGTGTAGCTGTCTTGGAACTCGCTCTGTAGACCAGGCTGGCCTTGAACTCACTGAGATCCACCTGCTTCTGCCTCCCGAGTTCTGGGATCAAAGGCGTCGCCACTACTGCGTGGCACAGTTTCATTTCTTAAAAACAAAACAAAACAAAAACTAAAGCATGGCCACGATATTCACAGTAGCCAAGAGGAAAAATGGCTCACATGCCACAAACAAATGACAGATGACACATGAACAAATGCAGACCGTCTGCATTATACATAGAGCACTCTGACACACACTTGGACAAACCTGAGGGTAGTTTAGCCAATTGGTGAGGTCCAGGTGCAGTGAGAACCCCTGTCTCAAAATATAATATGGAAAATAATCAAAGATAGCTGATGTTGATCTGTGGCCTCGTGTATGTGTGCACACATAAACCACACACAATAAACAAAACCAGAAAACAATACTAGCTGGATATGGTGTCATACACCTTTAATCCCAGCACTTGCGAGGTAGAAGCAGACTGATCTCTGTGTGTTCAAGGCCAGCCTGGTCTACAGAGAGAGTTCCAGGCCAGCCAGGTGGCATAAGGAGACCCTGACTAAAAACAAAACCCAAAATATCAAACATAGCATTGTCAAATAAGTATGAAAATTTGATAATTTTCCAGAGAAAGTGTGAATTATCAGTTGAGAATCCATAATCCAGAGTCTAAAAGTGTTCTAGAATCCAAGACATTTTGACCATCATGATGCCTAAGGTGGAAAATTCTATTCTTGACCTTATGTGGTGGGTCCCAGTAAAACTGCAGGCACACCTTGTCTTGAAGGTGTGTGTTGTAAGAGGCATAGTGCTATCCCCAAGATACCTGTGTGTGTGTGGTGCGTGCGTGCGTGCGTGTGTAAACTCAGAATATGTTATCCGGTCCCTAACAAACTTTGTAGCCCCCCTGCAGAAAGTTCCAGGCAGTGTTGCATTAGCACACAGTTCTCAGTGCAGATATTACAAGTTGTATGTTTGAAGCCAGAAGAAAGCTATTTTGTTTTTGTTGTTGTTTTTTGGTTTGTCTGTGTAGCTATGAAGCCTATACTGGCACTTGCTCTGGAGACCAGGCTGGCCTCGAACTCATAGAGATCCGCCTGCCTCTGCCTCCCAAGTGCTGGGATTAAAGGCGTGCACCACCAACACCCGGCCAGAAGACAGCTATTTAAACTGTACTTTTTAATTATTTATTCTATGTGTTTCAGTGTATGCGCACATTTGTGTGGGTGCACATGGCTGTGCATTGTGGCGGCCTGAAGAAAGCGTTAACTTTCCGAGGCTAGAGTTACAGCTTGTTTATACACATGCTTTTATATCCATGGCCAGCTTTATACATGTATATAACATGTTTATATGCATGTTCTTTATACCCATGGGTATGCCCAGCTTGTTTATGCATGTGTGTAGCATGTTCACACACGTGATGTTTATACCCATGGGTATGCCCAGCTTGTTTATACATGTGTGCAGCATGTTCACACACGTGATGTTTATACCCATGGGTATGCCCAGCCTGTTTATACATGTGTGTAACATGTTCACACACGTGATGTTTACACCCATGGGTATGCCCAGCTTGTTTATACATGTGTGCAGCATGTTCACACACGTGATGTTTATACCCATGGGTATGCCCCGCTTGTTTATACATGTGTGCAGCATGTTCACACGCGTGATGTTTATACCCATGGGTATGCCCAGCTTGTGTATGCATGTGTGCAGCATGTTCACACATGTGATGTTTATACCCATGGGTATGCCCAGCTTGTTTATGCATGTGTGCAGCATGTTCACACACGTGATGTTTACACCCATGGGTATGCCCAGCTTGTGTATGCATGTGTGCAGCATGTTCACACATGTGATGTTTACACCCATGGGTATGCCCAGCTTGTGTATGCATGTGTGTAGCATGTTCACACACATGCTAGGATCTGAACTCTGGTCCTTATGCTCATGTAGCACAGGCTAACTCTCCAGTTCTTATCAAAACTACTCTGAAGTATGGGGCATTGCAGTGAGACACAGAATCAGGCAACCTCATTGGTTGATTTATTTGTTTGGTTGGTTTTTTGAGACAGGGTTTCTCTGTATAACCCTGTCTAGCCTCGAACTCAGAGATCCACCTGCAGACAGCCAAGCAGGGTGAAACACTGTCTGTAAACTTAGTCACTCGGGAGGTCAAGGAAGGAGGACTGAAAGTTCAAGGCCTGCCCAGGCCACTTAGTGAGGTTTTTGCCTCAGTATAAAATAAAAAGGGCTGTGGCATGTCCTAGGTTGGGATACACACAGAAGAGATGAGATTTCTCTTATGGGAGAAGTCTCAGGCATGAGACAGAGAAGCAAAGACTCGGGGTCATTAAGTGTCACTCGTCCCTAAATGACATTTGATCTCATAAAATTCTGCACATTGTCCTGGCAAGCTAGTTCTGGAATGTACATGAAATAGACACGCCATTTTGAAGACAAGTTGGTCTCTGTCGGCTGAGGGACTCAGAGTGTTTTTAATGTTAGATGATTATTAGAGGTGCAGGCTTAAAACCGGCCACTCCTCACCATCCATAATCGGGGCACTGGCAGATTCAGTGTCTGGTGGGGTCACCTCCCGGGTCCTCACCTGGCAGAAAGAGCAGTGCTGCAGGCAGGTTCCCCCCTCATGGGCTCCACCTTCCTTGACTCCTAGGTCAGGGAAGAAAACAAACGTCCCTTACTTAACTAGTATTCCCACAGCCTGTCTCACCATCAGACGCCTTCCTGAGATGGTCGGACTGGATGAAGATCCAGCCCATCCACGTCTCATGCTTACTCGGGCAGGCCATCCCTGGTGGTCTAGGGCCCACGATGAAGCCCTGAGTTAGCCCCTGCTTCCTTCTTTGACATGTGATGGGCAGGTGTCTGGTACAGGGCTGGCCACGTGGTCCTTCATTCTTGGTGCTGGCTTCTGCTTCTGTGTTCAAGTTGGCTGCCTGGGTTCTGTCTTTGGGGAGGTAAGGGAGTGAGCAAGGGGTCTGCCACCAAAAAGTGACACAGGTCTATGGGTGAATTACCAATACATAATCCAGTAATGGTTAGGATACATATTTATTAGGGAAGATGCCTTACTTACAGAGCTCCCTAGCCAACTGGCAGGAAAGCAGAGCAAGCCGAAGCAGCAGGGAAAAGAGGGGCTTTCCCACGTGTGTCCCCGACTCTTAAAACTACCCTCACGTCACCCTGTCCATGCCCTAGGGGCCGAGGCCAGGTACACCTGTAGCCAGCCCCAGGAGGCGTGGTTAGGGTGGCCCCTACACAGATCACCTCTACTTAGGTCTCCCCAGAGCTGCCCTGTTCATACCCTTAACTAGCTTCCCGCAAGAGGGAAGCCATCATCCAGCTAGCATGGGAGACAGCCCTTGGAGTAAGGATAGAGCAGAGTTGGGGCACGTGGGAAAGCTAGTGTGAGCTCTGTCTCCAAGAAGACCCTCTGTCCTTATGCAGAGAACACTTGCTAACTCTTGATGGTGTGTGCTACACCAAAGAAGGCTTTGCAGGGCTGGGCACCAAGCTGATTGGTTGTGCTTTGGTTTGGTCTTTTGAGGCAGGATCTCACACTGTGGCCCCGTCTGACCTTGGACTCTGTTCTGAGCAGCAGCAGTTACTGTTGCTGTCGCTGCTTTGTCCTCCTCCTTCCTTGCACACATGTTTTTTTTTTTAATTTTTTTATTTTTTATTTTTCCTCTCTCTCCTTCCAGCCTCTCCTCTCCCCTTCCACCCTCCCCCGATTTACTCAGGAGATCTTGTCCTTTACCCTTCCAGGCAGATCTATGCATGTCTCTCTTAGGGTTCTCCTTGTTACCTAGGCTTCTCTGGAATTGGTACATGTGGTTATGCATGTATGTTTCTGTAAATGCATGTAGAAGACAGAGGTTGTGCTGATGTCTTTCATGATCACTCTTCATCTTACATATTCAGGCAGAGTGTCTCATTGGACGCAGAGCTCACCAATTTGGCCACTCTAGCTAGCCCATTTGCTCCAGGGATCCCTGTCTCTGCCTCTGGGACACTGGGTGCCTGTCACTCCTGCTGGCATTACATGGGCTCTGGGGATCCCTGAGCTCTCCAGCCCCAGGCAGGTTCTTTGCGCACATGCTTTGCGTGTATGCAGTAAAAGAGAAGACAGAGACACTCGGTACTTGGCAGGTGGCTTTCAGATGTGAATGTGTGACACCTGTCAGGGGAACTGCATTCTATAATGGCACGGCCTTTCAAGCACACATCTCCTCACTGGCATGTCTTCTCTCAGGAATGTCCTTACTCCTAAGTGCCATGTGTTAGCAGCTTGTTCCCCTGTCTAGTTGAGTTCTGACACCTTTTTAGAATAAACCATAGCCCACCCGTGCCACCAGTCTCTGTCTTTGCAGATACGTACTTCCCAGAATGGAGGGACACAGTTCCACCTTCCTGACAGTGGTCCCTGTTGCCCAGCAGTGGTGACCCAGAGGTGCTCCGCTCCTATAGGTAGCCATAACTGACTTGCAGTTCCCTTTTTAAAAACCTATTTTAAAGTTGTTTTTATTTGCATTTTATGTTCTGGTACCCAGGGAGGCCAGAAGAAGGTGTGAGACTCCCTGGAACTGGAGTTACAGATGACTGTGAGCCACCATGTAGGTGTTGAGAATTGGATTTGAGCCCTCTGGAGAGCCACAAGTGCTCTTAACAGTTGACCCATCTCTCCAGCCCCCTCGACTGCAGTTTCTTAATGTTTACGGGAAGGACATTGTGTTGTTGGACCGAGTTGTGTGAGTGCTCATGTGTGGATCTTTGTGTGAGCGGACTCATTGTTCCTGGCTACATTCCAAGGGCTGCTGTGCCATGCTGAGGGCCGTGTGATTCCCAGAGTTCCAGTTGCTCTCCTCCTGGCCAGTTCCTGGTTCTGGTGTTTGTCCCTCTTTGTGAGCAGCTCTGTTGTAGTTCCCGCTTATGGTTGTGACTTGTACT
>NC_048598.1:180956014-181011014 GCF_003668045.3 Cricetulus griseus | reverse complement strand
TGATGATGGTGGTGATGATGATGATGATGATGATGGTGGTGGTTATGGTGGTGATGATGGTGGTGATGGTGATGATGGTGGTGATGATGATGGTGATGGTGATGATGGTGGTGATGATGATGGTGATGATGGTGATGATGATGTGCTTGGGTAAATGATGGGGCCATATGCATATGTGGAGATCAGAGGACAATTGTGCAGCCAGTTCTCTCCTGCTACTCTAACGTGGGTTCCAGAGATCGACCTCAGGTTGCCAGGTCTGTGCACTCCAGGTGCCTTTATGCACTGAGACATCACAGCAGCCTGGCATTTGGAGTTCCTAGCATGCAGGTCTGCTAGATACTTTAGATTTAAGTATCTCCTTTATTTGGAAGTAGTGTGAGTGGGTGTTTTTGAGCACCTGACTTCCAGTTGTCTACTAGGAGCAGCATGTGGTTCGTGGTTGCTTTTTATAGGCAGCCTGGTCTACTGTGGTCCTAGGAGCTTGCCTCGACTCTGGCTGTATTCTTTACATTTCTCTGTTCACAATCCTGGTGTCTGTAGACAGTGGTGCCTTTGCTTCTCCCTTTTCTGACCCTGTGTCTTTGGCCGACTTGCCTTGCCTGTTGACCTGGGCAGGACAAGCCCACGTGAAACACAAGGGTGAGCAGTCAGGCCAGCCTCCATCCTGTCTTAAGGGAAACAGGCCTCCCTACTGCTGTGACGGGTGCAGACTGAGGGAGGGGTTCCTTCTCTTCTGGCTTGCTGGGAGTTTTTAGTGTGAACGTCAGAATTGCCCAGTCAGCTGCAGTTTTTCCAGCCTGCTCCTACAGACTACCACATCCCTCCAACACAGTCCAAGAGGCTCTCCACAGCCTCAGTGTTGCCACAGCAACCCCATTGGTGCCAGCTTTCTGTGTCAGTTGACTTCTGGCGTGATAGCAAACATCCAAGGAACCAGCTTGGAGGGCTCCAGAGTCAGAGATTGCTTTTTGTCTGTGGTGAAGTAGCACACTGATGGCAGCTCAGGTGAAATGAAGGCCGCTCACAGATAGCCAGTAGCCAGACCAGAACCAACCAGGAAGAGTCTGGGTTCCACAGCTCCTTTGAAGGCTGTGTCTTCCACTGGGTCCTCCTTAAACATTCTACCTACCACCCAATGGTGGCACAGGCGCCATGCCTTTAATGCATGCCCCCCCCCAGTAAATTGAAACAAACCACAGCATTTTGATTTAGGGTACATGTGGGGGTTTTGTTTTGTTGGTTTTCCCCCTTATTTAGTTTGCTGAAATAGTAAATTAAAATTATTTTTGAATGCTGAACCAGCATTTTATTTCTAGAACAAATCCCCACTTGGCAGAGTACAATAATGAATATCTTTATGTCTTGCTAGATTTAGCTTGCAAATAACCTGTGGAAGAACTTTGCATCTGTGTTCACAATGGACTGTAGTATGGTCTGTAATATGCTTTCCCTAGTCCCTTCCTCTCTCCTGCACCTCACCCTGTATCTTCTTTCAACAAGGTCTGACTGTGTAGCCCAGGCTAGCCTGGATCATTTTGTCTCTGACCCCTGAGTGCTGGGATTGTGGGTGAGTGCCAGCGGCCACACCCAGCTTTTGTACTGTTTTTGTCTCCTGTTGATAGGACGGTGATGCTGATCTCCTGGGTTGAGGCATCCTCCCTCTTGTGTTCTCTGGAAGATAGTATGTGGATTTCTTTGCTTCCCTCAGTCTTCTCCTTGTATCCCCTGTGATAGGAATGGAATCCCGGGGTCATGGATGCTTGTCAAGCGCTGGTTCATGACTCTGAATTGCCAGAGGTTTCTTCTTCAGAGCATTTGTGCTTCTTTGACTTTACCAGTAGTCAATTCTGGCCTGCCACCAGTTTCAGCTTGGTGAGCTTTTGAGGTTGGGGCAATAGTTTTATTTTGTCTGCTTGTGGAGTGGGTGTCTGAGATCTCTAGTGCTCTTTTATTCCTAATAAAGAGAATTTTCTGTCTTCTTTTAGTCTTTGTATGGCTGGAGGTTTTATGATTTTTTTTAGTCTTCACAAAGGAGTAACATCTGGTTTTTATTTTCTCTATTTTCAAATTATTCCTGATTTTATCTTTATTGTTTCCTTCCTAATGCCTCCTTGGTGTTCTCTCTCTCCTCTCTCTCTCTCTCTCTCTCTCTCTCTCTCTCTCTCTCTCTCTCTCTCTCTCTCTCCCTGTCCCTCCCTCCCTCCCTCCCTCTCTTCCTCCCTCCCTTCTCCCTCTCCCTCTCCCTCTCCCTCTCCCCCTCCTCTTTCCTGGTTAATTTTTTTTATGCAGCTTAGCTTGTTCAGTGGAAATCTTTCTTCCAATAGAAACACCAATACTCACTCAAATTGTGACATGCTGTCTTCATTTTTATTCCATTCCTAACACTTTCCATTTTCTTCTGGGAGACTCTGTTTCTACAGGTCCATTTCCCAGCTAACAGTGTGCTCTCCAGTTGCCTTGCTGTCGCAGTAGCCACCTCTCAATTGCAGTTTCATTTCCCATAGTTCAGTTTTCCAAGTTCTACGTGGTATGAGAATATTACATAGAAAATTCCAGAAGGAGATACTTGTAAGTTTTCAGTTGTATGGTACCCACCGTAGTGGGATGAAGTCCTGTGTGTTCCCAGAGCCTCATGCACAGCCCAGCTGGTGACCTTGGTGGCCCATTAGGGGCTGCTCTTGTATGTAGCTCTGTCTGGTGACCATAGGTGTTGATGTGGCTCAGCTGCTCTGTCCTGCCTGGCTCTCATGGTTTCCTGCCTGGGATGCTTGCCTTTGCCTCTAGCCTGCAGCCTCTTTTGTTGAGCCAGGGCACCTCCTGTGAGGGAGTCCCTTGCCTGTCCCTTCTCTGAGCATAGTGCAGTGGGACAGCCTCACAGTTGTCACCCTGTCAGTGAGGACCAGTGGGGTCTCCATCCTAACTCAGGATAGCATGGAGTCCCTGTGTTAAACACAGAGTAAAAGGGTCCTGGTCATAAACCCAAGATGGAGAGGGTTCATTCTTAAGTGGGGTCACTCTTCTTCCATGAAAGTGGTAGTCACTTCTGGTGGCACACAGCTTCTTGACATCTCCTGTGGCCAGGGTAGGAAGAGAGTCGATGGACTGCTTTCCCCACGCATGGCAGCAACCGGAGCCTGTTGCTGTCATTGTCGTGTGAGAGGAGGCCAAGCTCCGGGGCTGTGTCTCTTGTCTTCTTGCTACTTAATGGTCATGTTGAGGACCTGTGGAAGCAGAATCCGAGACCTTCCATTTGAGACCCAGCTTAGACGTCTAAGGACCTGTCTTGCATGTGAAGCAGTGCTGTGTAGCCAGTGCTATTATTTTGTTTGAGACAGGGTCTCTCCATGTATTCCTGGCTGGTCTGGAGCTTACTGTATGAATCAGGCTAGACTCAAAGAGATCCACCTGCTTCTGCTTCCCAAGTGCTGGGATTAAAGGCATGTGCACACCTGGTATGAAGGCCATTTTAATTTAGACAGCTGTATGTTTGCTATGCTGCCCTGTTGAGCAAGTGTATTTAAGAGCAGGATTTGGGTAGAAAAGTGATCAGTATTTAAATAGGTGTCTGTGGAAAGTTTGCCAAAGCAGATGTGCAGTCCCACACCTTTGGTGGGCCTATTTGCCTTCAAGAGGTTGTTCCAGGGGTTCATGTATGTGTGTAGTGTGTCAGAGTGTGTGTACAGGTGTGGGTGGCACAGATGACTTGGGAAACAGGCAGATTTCTGCAGAAGCCGACCTGGAGGCCATGTGCTCATTGTTTGGCAAATGTTGGTACAGCTGCTCTGGATCCTGGGCATGTCACCAGACTACCCTGAGCAGGCAACACCTGTCTCCATGTAGCTCAAAGGCCTTGCAGCAGAATGTTTCGGTGAATTCATGCCTGCCTTGTGGAGGTGACTGCATGGGATGGGGGCTGCTGTCCCACAGCTAAGAGCTGTCCTGGCCTTTGGACTTTCACTGGTCTCCAGTCTCACATCCTTGCATTCAGATGTCTTTTCTCTGGCCTTTTCATCCAAGCCCTCCTGGTCGGTGCCCCTCACAGCAATGTGCAAAGGCATCTGAAACAGGGCCAGACCTGCAGTTTTCTGGGCAACTGGGCAGCGTAATAGGAAGCATGTTACAAGGCTGAGCCCTGTGTCTTGCAGGTTATGTAGCCTGACCCTGAAGAAACTGGCAGTGCTCCGGGAGCTGGAGAAGGAGCTTCTGTCTGTGGTGATCGCTGTCAAGATGCAGGTAAGCCCTCAGTGCACACCCGTGCACAGGTGTGGCCAGCCTCATTCTCACATGGTCCCTGAACTATTCTCAAACACCCCCCCACCCTACACTGAGCCACCCACCCAGAGCTTTCTTTCGTGCCTCTCCCAGGGTGACAGGCATGAACAGGAACGGAAGAGGAAACAGGATATGGGCTTTCTGGACTAGAACCTACCCCGGTGTTGTGTCTACTCCTCATAGATTGCTTGGGGAGCCTGTGACTGGATGGGCTTGGATCCCACCTCTCTTGGGGAGAGCAGCCTTGGCCCTCCAGATGTGTCTCTAGCGCTTTGTCTGCCTTTGCTATGCTGAGGATTGCCAGGTTCCAGGTCCACTCTCAGGGGACAGGATGTGGATTTTGACTCCTGGCTTCTCAGATGGAGCTCCTGGTGGCCCTCTACTGATCACCCTTCCCAGGTGTGTGGTGTGTTCAGGACAGGCGTCATGCAACCTCACACCAGGCCTCTATGTGCCTGGGAGTACCTGGGTCCCACTGAAGTAGCCCATGTTTGACCCCACCCATATGTGCCTGTGGCATTGACACATCCCAGACCTGTTGTCACAGTTGTGCTGAGCCTCGGCCCCAGGCAAGACTTTCATCTGTCATTCAGGGTCGTCTCTGTGGTTGGTACACAACCCTCCCATCCATGCAGGACCCTCCCATTTTTTCCCTGAGATGTGTGCTTGGAGTTCAGAGAGGCCCTGGCTTCTCCTTATGGTCAGTGTGGGAGGCCACTCTGCCCTAGAGGTAGGCTCTTGGCATTGGGGCAGGCAGGCAGGCAGGCACACAGGCACACACGCAGGCAGGTGGGCACACAGGCACACACGCAGGCAGGCAGGCACACAGGCACACAGGCAGGCAGGCACACAGGCACACACGCAGGCAGGCAGGTACACACGCAGGCAGGCAGGCTGGCTCCACCCCTGGGCTTTGTGCCAGGCTGCCCTTCTGCCACCTGCACAGTTTGAATCTGTCTCCTGCTCTTCCTGTGCCTGTGGTACTTCCTGGGTTTTAAGTGGTAAACCCTGTTGGCCCCACATACCCATAGCTGTGCATGGTCATTACAGGGCCACCAGTGAATGTCCCCTTGGTGGGAGCTCTTCTTGGTTTTCCCCTTCCATTTCCTGTGTGGAACCCGGCAGTGGAATCAAGTTTTAAGGATCCTGACAATATTCTTACTCCCCCCCCCCCCATGGCCCACCCAGTGAAGCCTTTGTGGTAATACTTCAGGTGCTGGTGTGAGGATGTTCTCAGCTGGTTTTCGGGACTTTAATGCGCCCTACATCAGAAGGGGGCGTGTTTTCTTGCAGGGTTCCAAACGTGTCCTGAGATCCCATGAGATTGTGCTGCCTCCCAGTGGACAGGTGGAAACTGATCTGGCGCTGACCTTCTCTCTCCAGGTGAGTCTGACCCCTGGCTAATGAGGGCCCTCCCCTGTCAGTGCTTTGGATAATGAACTCTTCCTCCTTGGTGCCCAGGGCGGTGGGCACACTCTGTTCAGTGCTCTGGAGGTGGTGGACTCACTTCCTGTGCAGTGCCCTGAGTGACAGATGTGCCCTGGTTAATTCCTTGGGGGTGAGGGACACATTTTCTCATCGACTTCCTGAGTGGTGGATATACCCTTGTCAGTGTCCTGGATGCTTTTCACACCCCTGTCA
This sequence comes from Cricetulus griseus, assembly GCF_003668045.3. Lineage (NCBI taxonomy): Eukaryota > Metazoa > Chordata > Mammalia > Rodentia > Cricetidae > Cricetulus > Cricetulus griseus. The sequence continues at coordinate 181,005,098 of NC_048598.1, read as the reverse complement.
CAGCCACCTGTGTTCTTTCTTGCTTTGATCTTCTCTTGATCAAGATTCTCTCCCTCCCTCGCTCCCTCGCTCCCTCGCTCCCTCGCTCCCTCGCTCCCTCCCTCCCTCCCTCCCTCCCTCCCTCCCTCCCTCGCTCCCTCCCTCCCCTCCCTCTCCCTCCCTCCCTCCCTCCCCTCCCTCTCTCCCCTCCCTCCCCTCTCTCCCTCTCTTTTTCTTCCTTTCTTTATTCCTTACTTTCTCTCTCTCTCTTTCCTTCTCTCTTTCTCTTTTCTTTTTTGCAAGGCAGCATTTCTCTGTGTAACAGCCCTGGCTGTCCTGGAACTCACTCTGTAGACCAGGCTGGCCTCAAACTCACTGAGATCCTCCTGCCTCTGCCTCCTGAGTGCTGGGATAAAAGGTGTGCACCACTTGGCAAAGGTTTATTCTTAAACAATTAGAAATTCTTATTGATTTACTCTTCCCCCCTCTCTCATAATAAAGAAAATGGAGTAATGAGATCTGTGTTAGCTGATTCATGGTTGTGACAACAAAGCACCTGGTAAGAAGCCAACCTAAGGGAGGTTTCTATAGGCTCACGGTTTGAGGTGCGGTTCGTGTGGTTGAGAAGTCCAGACTGCAGGAGCGTGAAGCAGCGGGTAATATTGCATCTGCAGTCACCGCGAACAGTGATGGCTGATGCTCAGCTCGTTTCCTCCAGCCTGGGCCCCGAAGAACTACCTACATTTAGGATGGGTCTTTCTTTTCACCTCAGTTAGCCTAATGCAGACACTCCTGCCTGGAGCCCCCCAGGTTCTTTCTCCTAGGCAATTCTAGATCCTTCCAGGTGACAATATTGAGCATCACAAGGAACAAATACATTGTCAGGCCAGAGTTATTTTACTTTCTTGTTTAGCAAAGATTGTCAGAACTTTGTGGAAACTCAGTATAGTAAGTTCAGAGTCCTTTTGAGTGCCCTGTGGAGAATGCAGACTGTCAACCCAGATCTTCTGCTTTGTGCTTTTGTGCACTGCTGTAGAGGATCCAATTCACTAAAATGTAACTTACCAAACACACCTGTGTCGAGTACCTCGCACCCCCCACCCCCCAACCCCCCATACCCTCCTCACCCCCACCTCCACCCCCACCCCCACCCCCGTCTTCTGAGAAGTGTGTATGGATGACCAGCCTGCTTGGAGACTAGAGTTTAACCCCTCTTCTAGAACTTAACCCCAGGCTCTGGTTGTGAGCTCTGAGGATCCTGTGGGAACTGATTTCACTGAGTGAAACCCCTGTCACAAGTGCAGGTCCTAGGCACAGGCAATCTACAGCAGATGGGGCTGTTGCCTGGTAGTTTGCTTAGCCAAGGAGTGCACAGGTCACCCCCAGAAGGCACAGTCACCCTCAGAAGGCACAGGTCACCCTCAGAGGGCACAGGTCATCCACAGAGGGCACCTAGTTACTCCCACATATGGGGGGCTACCAGAGACTTAGGGCCATGTTGGGAATTGTGTACTGAGAAGCTGCCCTGCTTTCTTCAAATGCCCCTAAACACATGAACCGGTCCCCAAAACTAGCAGATATGTCCCACTGTGTGGGAGTGGAACCCTTGACACTAAGCAGAAGGTGGCCCCACTGATGTTGCAGATCCCTGAGGTGGGTTGATGAAGGGCTGTGAGGGCCGAGACACTGGCAGGTGCTCCTCAGGGACCTTGCTGATTGTGTGGCTAGTGTTCTCTGTGACACCCGACCTCAAGCGAGCTTACCTGTGTCTTTAGTACCCCCACTTCCTGAAGAGAGAAGGCAACAAGCTCCAGATCATGCTGCAGCGCAGAAAGCGGTACAAGAACCGAACGATCCTGGGCTATAAGACGCTGGCTGCAGGTTCCATCAACATGGCTGAGGTGGGTTTCTGGACTGGTGTCCAGTGCTCCAGAACACTGAACGATTTCTGTTGTGTGTCTGATAGGCCGTTCTCCGAGTCATTAGAGAATCCACAAGGCTGGGCTCCAATGTAATGGCTAGATGCCACTCCGTGGCTGCTTCCCAGGTCCCCAGTCCTAGGCTGCACAGTATGGCTGCTCCTGTGCCTATAGCCAGGGTATTCCACTTCCCAGTACTTGGAGCTGAGCTGTCTGTCCTGGGTTCCCTCCTTACACAGGTGCCCCCTTAGTCCTCACTCTGTCCTTGCAGCTCACATGGGCAGTGGGAAAAAGCACCTTAGCAGCCTCCTGGAGGCCCTGTGTTCTGGGGAGACTGAGGAGACAGGTTGGGCTCCTGGGCAGGTGAAGCCTCCAAGCAGAGCCGCTAGGCCTCATTAGCTACAGGAATAGCCCAGGAGAAGAGGCGGCTCGGCGTTGGCCACTTTGTCCCTGGACTGTAGAGCTTTCCTCTTTTGTAGTTCCATTTAGTGTCTGGGGGAAGTGCAGGTGTGTTGGTGGCCACCTGCAGTTGGAAGGTGGCTGCAAGCCAGGTTGTGGGACTGTCCCCAACCTAAACTACCCAAGGCTTCCAGGCTGCCCAGCACCTACTTACTCAGCCACTTGTGCCTTCAGGTCCCCATCCGAATCCTCCTCTGGCCTAAGCACCCAGTCCTGCTACATCCTGTCTCTTGGAAGTCCCTTGCCCTCCTGGCCTAAGGCTTTCCCTATAGTTTCCTAAGTCGTGCTGGGATGACCATCTCAAAGGCACACCTGCTGTAGCACCTACGGTTTTAAAAATTGCATGCCTCCTGTATCCCATCACCCCTAAGGCTCCCTCAGCAGCTTTCAACCTCTCCTCCTACCCTCCTCTATTTTTGTTCTTGTTTGTTTGTTTGTTTGTTTTGGAGACAGGGTTTCTCTGTGGCTTTGAAGGCTGTCCTGGAACTAGCTCTTGTAGATCAGGCTGGTCTCGAACTCACAGAGATCCACCTGCCTCTGCCTCTGCCTCCTGAGTGCTGGGACTAAAGGCGTGCGCCACCAACGCCCAGCCCTCCTCTATTTTTTTAGCCTCTCCAGCTACCTTAACTTTGTAAAAGAAAGGCTGTGGGGAGTTAAGAGGAGGAGGCTGCCCCAGGGTGACTTGGTTTCAGCCCTGTGTTGTGGTGACTCAGTGTCCCCAGCTCCTGGTGAGCCAGGGTTCCTTTGTGCTGAGCTACAGAGGTGCTTTAGTTGGAACTGCTGCTTGCTATCCAGGGTCACACCTAGCCAGCCTCCAACAACCCAAGATGCTCCCACAAGCCCACTGTAGCCAGATACCTTTTTTTTTTTTTTTTCTACAAAATTTTAACATTTGGGTTTGACCAAATGACCCCTGTCAGGGACAGGTCTGTCACCTGTGCCTGCTTTTGAGGCAGCATCAGGACCAGGACAGTGTCTAGGCCAGTACTGGTTCCTGCTGTCCTGGCTAGTTTGCTGAGTTTGTTACAACAGTTAGCCAGGGTCTTGGCACTCGAGTAAGCCAGGCCTGGTGGGCTTCTTGTGCTATTGCAGACATGGCCCATGTTGATAGCTTTTCCTCCTGAGTCTTTAGACATTTGGTTTCCCAAGGTTGGGTGACCCCCAGTCACACACTGTGGCTGCTACCGAGGCTCCCAAGATGGACCAGTAGATGGAGGTGAGTGGGGTCCAAGAAGTATTGAGTGACTTCCAAGGGGCAGCAGGGGCCGGAATTGTGTGGTCTTTAGGTGTACTCCTGTCTGCTTGTAGTCAGAAATACCGAGCCCGACACCCACCTCCCCACCCAGCCCATCTCCTTGGTCCCTGGGTTCCTCTGGTTTCCTGCTCAGCCTTCTACTAGGTGTGCACTACTCCTGAATGTTGGAGCTCTCTGGGGTGGCAGCCCTCCTGATGTTGGAACTGTGCTCCCCAGGTGATGCAGCACCCCTCCGAGGGGGGCCAGGTGCTGAATCTCTGCAGCAGCATCAAAGAGGCCTCTGTCAAGGTGGCTGAGATCTGGATCGTCTCCTTGTCCAGCCAGCCCATTGACCACGAGGATAGTGCAATGCAGGCTGGCCCCAAGGCCAAGTCCACAGGTGAGCCACTGTCTTCTTCCGCTGCCTGGCGCTGCTGATGCCACTCCCTGCCCAGGTGTGAGAAGGGCTGTCCCGGTGTGGTTGGAGAAGGCAGGGGGATGTGATGTGTCTACTGCATTTCTATCTAGTTAGAAACTTATGGAGAAAGTCAGGATGTGCTGTTGCAGGTGTCATAAGCTCTGCGTACCACAATATGTAGTTGTCATGGGGTCTGTTGTATAGTACCTTTGCTGCTCTGAACACCTGCTTCCTGGGTGCCTTGAGTGTGGGGCAGGTGCTCCACAGCCACCATCTGCCCTTGCCATCACAACTGGGTCACTGTATTTCCCGTGCTGTCTTGTTCCACCAACCCCAGAGCCTGCGGCCTGCTGTCCTTAGGCTCTCGGTACTCAGGGCCACAGCACTGGTGTCTCAAGTTCCCCTGGTTTCCCTGGGGCTGTTTCCTTACAGCTCCCCTCTGCTCCCAAGGGATATTCTGTTGCCAACTCATTGCCATGGCATCAGGTGGAATCTAAAGGTGCTCTTCCTTCTGTGTGCTCACTCCACAGATAACTACTCTGAGGAGGAGTATGAGAGCTTTTCCTCTGAGCAAGAAGCCAGCGATGATGCTGTCCAGGGGCAGGTAACAGTTTGAGCCTGAGGTGGGGAGGGTCAGCTGATAGCTCCCTCTATAGAGAAGAGGCCCGGGGACTTCCCTGTGCTAGCCCGTGGCTCTGTGGGTCTCCAGTGCTGCACGAGATGAGGAGGGCGGAAGAGCTGATGTGTGGCACCTGGTTGCTTCTTCTCTGGGGCTAGAGCATGTCAGTAGGCAGCCCTGCTGGGCTTGAGAGTGTTAGCAGCTGACTACCAGGTGACTGCCCTCGCTTGGGTGTGAGGTGGGTCTTGGGGGCGGGGCCAAGCCTCGAGCCGTGTGCACTGCCGGTGGGGTGGGCGGGGCGGAGCCTCAGGCATTGCGCATGTCTACACAGGATCTTGATGAGGATGACTTTGATGTGGGAAAACCCAAGAAGCAGCGGCGCTCGATAGTAAGAACGACGTCCATGACCAGGGTCGGTGGAAACTAGTTTTACTAACACTGGGGGAGGGTGAGGAGGGTGGGCAGTGGCTGGGAGGCTCACTGGGGGCTCTGGGCAAGAGAGCAGACAGCCTTTCCTGAGGACTTCAGCCTCACATGACATATGGCCCAAAAGATTCTTAGAATTCCCACTTGCCCTTCGACCAAGTCTTTCCTGCTGCCATTCTCTCACGCCCCACTCCAACTGTATGTGGTCGTGGAGCCTTGGGGGTATGGAACAAGGCTGGGATAGCTGCCCCTGGCCCACAGACCTGTATGTATAGACCGTTGAGGGTGTTATTTTCTCCATCACCACCATGTGAGTGATCAGACTCACCATGTTTGGGACCAGTTACTTTTTTGGAGGGATGTGGTCTGCCAGCACAGAGACTTGGCTGTTAGGCCTTGCCCATAGGAGGAAATATGGGATGGGCTTCAGCCCATTCTCAGCTTGCACAGCGACCCTCAGTGGGCACTGGAGCCCCTTAGAGCCCAGAACTGGGCTACAGGACTGGCTGGCATGGGTAGCCCCTTGCCAATACTGACCAGGGACAGCACTGTCAGCCTTTGACAGATGTGAGAAGGAGGTTGTGGGCAGACAGTGACCACAGCACAGAATTAGGTGTATAGAACTGGATATAAATCGGGCCTCCTCTGAAAACAGGCGGCGCCATCTGGAGCTCATGGCCAGCCTGAGGGACTGTGCAGGAAGCGCGCACACACACACACACACACACACACACACACACACTCCTACCTATGTTAGGGTCAGCTCTGTAAGGGTGGCTGAGAGTTCCTGCAGGTCAGCAGCTGGAGCAGAAGCTCTGCAGCCAACAGTGTGAGCAGCCTCACTGAACTCACAGTGTGCAGGTTCCATTGTTTCACCCGCCCTGTGCTGTCCTGGGTGCCTCCCACAGGGTGGCGGTATCCCTCAGAAAATGAGGCAGGGCCCCCTTGTGCGAGGTGGAGCTGTGGGAAGGTGCTGAGAGCCCGGAGAGCTGCAGAAGCTTCTAGAACTACAGAGCCAACCTGTACCCTTCGCTGGTTGCCCCTCAGTGGGTGTGGACTATCAGACACCACCCCTGCCCTGTGTTTGCAAGTCTTGCCTCAGTTTGTGTTTTCAGACACTAAGAGTGTGCGTGTGGCTGTATTTACACCCAGTTCACATGCTCAGAGATGCCAGCTGCATCCCTCCTGTTCTTCACTGCTGAGAGGCCAGAGTGCAATTCCTTGCTGTGTCCCAGGAATGCAGTCCCCTCCCCCTGTCATTGCTAACGTGAGCTTCTTGTTCCTCTTGTCTCACAGCAGCAGAACTTCAAGCAGAAGGTGGTGGCCCTGCTGCGCAGGTTTAAAGTGTCAGAGGAGGTGAGTGGGCCAGGGCGTGGCACAGCTGCTGAAGTGCGCTGGTGTCATGTTGGGTACCATGTGCTCCAGTGAAGCTCCGGGCGTGGTCTGCCTGCACTTACCATCTGTGGGTGTGGTGTATCCCCTCTGCCTGCCAGCCTTGATGGTAGCTGTGAGAGGCCAGCAAAGAGTCAGGCTTACCCACTGGTGTTTGTTGAGCTGCCAGGTTACTGGTGCACCTGTACAGAGACCAGCAGAGTGCCAATCATGGCTCTTTAGACTACTTGAGGGAGTAGCTTCAGGTTCATAGGAAAAGTAAGTAGGAGGTACACAGAATCTCCATGCCCCCAGCTCCTGCCATGTATAGCCTGTTCTGTGGCCAGCGTGCCACAGATCTTTGGTTTCTTAGCATTTCTCTAATCCCCAGTTTTAGGTATTGGGTTTGTTCTTAGTCAAAAGAAAAATCACAAAACAGAGTCAAGATTATGGGCCCACAGTAGAGAGGGGACACTTGGCTCTTTGACCCTCAGAGTGTGCACCCACCCTCTGCATCAGTGTATGCACGGGCCACACCCCGCAGCAGCAGGGTCCCGTTCAGCGCAGCACCGACTGTTGCTCGTCACATGGACAGGTATTGAGGATGCCGCTTCTCAGCCATGGGGCTTCCTGTAGGGCCAGCATCCACCCCGAAACATCACTGGCCTGTTTCCAGGGATAGCCACTAGGCCCTAAATCTTGAAGCTTGCATCTCAAAGAGAGACAGACCAGGCACCAGACACACATGTGGTGCAAAGACATACACACAAAGCACCCATACACATAAAATAATAATAATTAAAAAAAATGCTAGGTGAGTTGCACATATATACATATTTTTCTTTAAAGTGCATCCAAAGGATACTGTCCATAGTTGGAGACTGAAAGGCTAAAAAGTACTGGCAGATTCTCATCTGGAGAAGGCTAAATCCTCATAGACAGAACTGCACCTTCTCACCCTCACACAGTGCCAGAACAGCGCTGTTCCAAAGGCCTGCTCTTACTTAAGGGAAGCTAGGTTGTGGCAGGGCAATCCCAGATCTCAGGAAGCAGAAGCAGGTGGATCTCTGAGTCAAGACAAGCCTGGTTTACAGAACAAGTTCCAGTACAGCCAGGGCTACACAGAAGGAAAAAAAAAACTTAGGGGACACAGATATTCAGATCAAAACATTCTGCCCCTAGACCCCCAAATCCATTTTTTCCCTTACACAAAATCATTCTATCTCAACAGCCCTTAAAATCTTAATTGACTCTAGCATCAACTCAGATTCGTAAAAATTATAATGTCTGAGTACTGTCTACATCAGTCCTTATCCAGGTGTGAGCTCAGAGTGTATGCTTTCCAAGACAACTATGAGACCAGCATAGGGCAGATACTGTGTTCTAAAATGAGAAAGGGGGAGTAGGGTAAATTTTTTTGTACATGTGTGTGTGCGTGCGTGCGTGCATGCGTGCGTGTAGAGGTCAGAAGACGTCTGTTTTCTCATTCTACCATGTGAATTGCAGGGATCAAACTCGGGTCCTTAGACTTGGCAGAAATTCCCTGTACTCTTACTTGCTTCAAACACTGAATCTTAAAAAAAAATAAAAAGGATTGATTTATTATATAGGTATGAGTGTTTGCCTGTGTGTATACATGTGCACTGTGTGCATATCTGGTGCCATCAGAGGTCAGAAGAGAGCATCAGATCCCCTGGAACTGCCGTGTGGGTGCTGGGAACTGAGCTCTCTCCCTCTGCAAGGGCAGCCAGTGCTCTGCACTGCTGCTCTGTCTTTCTGTTCCCCACACATTGAATCTTAAGGTTTTAAAACCCATCTTTGGTTCAATGATCTGCTCTCAGGACACATTGGCTTGGAGCTGGGGCTCTAGGGCCCAGAAGTGCACCCCACAGTGTCACTAGGCACAGCCTACAGTGTCTCAGATGGTGTGCCTTGTGGCTCTTCTGGGCTGGCACTGTGGTCAGAGACTGCAGTTCTGCTTCTCAGAGCTCCCCTGTTGTGGCTTCTCTGTATTTTACTGCAGTCGGTCCTTTTAGACCCGGCCCTGCTTCCATCCCTGGCCTCTGCCTGGGACAGCGCACCCTGTGACAACAATTTTAAAATGACCATATTTCTGAGAGTTGGCACCTATAGGTGCTGCAGGGATTGGCCTCCTGTGCTATGTGAGGGGCCTGACCACACCTGGGCCCTGTGAAGACGAAGCCTGTGCCTCAGGGACAGCCACTTGACACTCACTGTCCTCAGGGCCAATCTTGGGTCACCTCTCATCACCCTGTGGAGTAGCTCCCCACACTCTATGCATATTGATCTCCTCAGACTTCTTGTGGCCAAACAGACTTAATTTTAAAATACTTTTGTTTTTGTTTTAAAGATTATTTATTTATCATGTATACAGTGCAGGCCAGCAGAGGGCACCAGATCCCATTCTAGATGGTTGTGAGCCACCATGTGGTTGCTGGGAATTGAACTCAGGTCCTCTGGAAGAACAGTCAGTGCTCTTAACCCCTGAGCCATCTCTCCAGCCCCAAATACTTTGTGTGTGTGTGTGTGTGTGTGTGTGTGTGTGTGTGTGTGTGTGTGTGTGTGTGTGTGTGTGTGTGCTCGTGCTTGCACATCTGCGTGGGTGTTTGTGCACAGGACTGCAGTGCCCACAGAGGACAGAAAAGTCTTTGGGGTTCTCTGGAGCTGGGGTTAAAAAGAGTTGTGAGCTACCTGACTGGGGTGCTGAGGGCTGAACTCTGGTTGTCTATAAGAGCAGTGCACACTATAAACAGCTGAACCGTCTCTCCATCTCCTGCTTTCACTCTACAACATGCTCTTGCTGAGACTTTAACAAATCTTTAAGATACAGTTCTCTTTTGATGTTACCTCATTTTCCCCCTGGCATTTTATGATAAACTGTCAAGAGAGGTAACTTGGCTCCCTCCAAATTGGAGTCTTATTTTGCCAGATACCTTGTTTTGTCATTTACAAGTTCTGTCTTCCATAAAATACCCAGACCCAGACCCTGCAAATCTACCAACCTTTTTCTGTTTTGTTGAAAATGACCTTTCCTCCGGTTTCCACAACCACATACTTTCTTTTTGGGTCTGCTCTGTTTTTACTGGTCTCCTGCTCCACCACCACACCACACGCAGTGGCCCCTGCTTCTCTGGGCTGATTGTCTTAGGCTGGGTAATGAATGGAATAACCAGCATGTCTTGCTCATCATGGTTCTAGAGGCTGGAAGTCCAATACCAAGGCTTAGGAGATTCAGAGTCTGGGGAAGACGTGGTCTTCAAAGATGTGGGGGGTGTGTGTGTGTGTGTGTGTGTGTCTGTCTGTCTGTCTGTCTGTTGATGTGTCTGTGTGTCTGTGTGCACTTTTCCTGTGGTCACTAATCTTTTTGAGAGCTCTGCCTTCATGTGAGGCCCTTCAACGTGAAGCTCAGAAGCTTCCTTTGATCGACACTCTGACACCATCTCTATGGGAGACACCTTCAGACTTAGCACAACAGCCTTGATCAGGGATTTCCTGGGAGAATACAAACAGGGCTCTTCCAGACCAAGAGGACTTTCTGGGAGACAAGAGCCTCATGTCTTGGTTGAGGAGACAATGACAGGACCTTGTGTGCTGTCCAGGTTTGACTGCCTGTGCGCTTCACAAGGTGTGAGCACTCTGTGCTGACACACCCTGGACAGTTTATGCCCACAGGTGGGTAGTTACACCTGAGGTCTTTGTGAGGGATCCCATTTCCTAAGTTAGAGCAGTGAACACCAGGGATTGGAACGAGGCTCAGTGAGCAAAGCCCTTACTGCACAGGCACAGAGCCTCAGTTTTGTTCACCAGCATTTCTTTCTTATTTGTTTGTTTTGTTTTTTTATTTTTCAAGACAGGGTTTCTCTATCTAACATCCCTGGCTGTCTGAAAACTTACTCTCTAGACCAGGCTGTCCTTGAACTCACAGAGATCCACCTGCCTCTGCCTCCCAAGTGCTGGGATCAAAAGCGTAAGCCACTAAGCCAGGCTTAAAGGAAGATATTTGATATCAGCTTCTGTCTTATGAACACACACACACACACACACACACACACACACACACACACACGGGAAAAAGCAAACCAAATAGGATGTCTGGGCAATTCCATGCTGTTTTGTGGCACTGTTTGCAGTGGCGCAGGCCCCTGTGGCCTCTCATACATGTCCGCATTGCTGTAGGTCTTAGATTCGGAGCAGGACCCTGCAGAACATGTCCCTGAGGTGGAGGAGGACCTGGATCTTCTGTATGACACGCTGGATGTGGACCACCCCAGCGACAGTGGCCCTGACATGGACGACGATGACAGCGTCCTCAGCACCCCCAAGCCCAAGCTTAGGTAAGCCATGCCAGGTTGAAGTCGTCACCTCTAATAAGCTGGATCCTACACAGAAGGAATCCTGAGTAGCTGACAGTATTGTTCTGGAGTGATGTGGTTGGTTTGAGTTGCCCTGTGGCTGTGACGCATGTTTAACCCTGGGGCGCTGTGGGCTTCCCCTAGGCTAGATGGACAGGGACATCCTGAGAGGGGACAACCTACGGTGTTGAGTTCAAGGTTACAGTGGGTGGACATGGCCAGTCAGGTTCTCGCGGTGGCCTTTGTAGAAAGGCAGGTGTGGAAGGATGTAACTACTCCGGACCCACTGGAGCACAGTCTGGGATCGTTTCCCGGGGGGGGCGGGGGGGGGGGGACACACATTTCTCAGGGTGCATTGGGATGTGCATTGGGAACTTTAGACAGGCAGAACCATCTGGAGGGGAGAGGGGGGCATGTGGGAAAGGGCTTGAGCTGGAAGGTTCTCTGTGAGGCCGAGCTTGGCTCTTGAGGCAGGCTGTGGAGGAATGCGTGGCCCCGGGTTGCCCCACTCCATCACTTTGGAGGTATGCTGGAAACTACAGGGTCGACTGTACCAGCAGCAGAGGGGGGAGCCCCAGCCAGCTCCCCTCATTAGTTTGGCTGCGAGGACAGCTGGCCAAGCCTGGCCTAGGGCAGAAGGAGAAGGAAAGCAGGCCATCCCCACACACGTGTGCTGTGGACGTGCGGGCCTGGAGAAGCTTAGCCCTCGAACAAGTAGTGTATAGAGTTGGATCTTGGTGTAGCTACTGAGAACAGGGAGACTCAGGATGTTCCAAAAAGCTAAAAACCCTTCATTTTTTAAGTTCTTAACCTGGGCAATAATGAAAAGCACATACAAGAAATTTGAATTCATGTGTCTTGCAGTTAATTAACCATAATCTCAGTGGCGAATAATTATCTAGTACTGCTGGGCTTGGTTGCTCATGCCTGTAGTCTTAGCATTTGGGAGACTGAGGCAGGAGGATTACTAAGTGTAAGGGCAACTGGGCTATAGCGTCAGACATTGTTCAATAAATAAAAAAATAAATCCCACCATCTATTATGCTCCCCATTCTGGGGTGGCATCCTCAGGCTTTGGCTTCCTTTTCTACCCATGTCTTTCTGGGCTCGGGTCAGGGTGTTGAACAGCTGGCATGAGAGGGGCTGCCCTTTAGGTCAAGCAAACTAGTGTTCCTTGTTTTCCTCCACTTCAGTCCCCCTGGTGCCAACACTGGTCCTTCCTGCCTTGTATCCTATATTTTAGACTTGAGTATTTTCCTTGATAAACTGACTTCTGTCTGGGGTCTACCCAGAGAGTACAGATCCTCCCTATCATGAGCCCCATGACATTAGCTTTGGTGACTTAGTCCCTGGCCAGCTAATGCCTGTAGTTTCGGGGTGATGTGTGATCCCTTTGGGGCCATGATCCTGAGTGGCCATGCACAGGTGACAGACACCCTGCTTCTTTAGATCTCTGCATCGCGCCGTCACCCGTACGGCCATGCAGGCACCCTGTCTGCTACGTCAGCTTGACGTCTTTAAGTCTCTTGGTTTTCTGCTTTCTTCATCTCCTATTTCTTTACTCACATTATCTGGTGAGGACAGATAACATTGGTCCAGGTTGGTCTGGATTGTCAAGAGTTGGCCTTGTTGGTCTGGAGTCAGGGCTATTCTAGATTAGTCTGAAATGGCTTTGTCACACTTGGTCTGTTGTGGCCTCGGGTGTCAGATTATCTGGAACTGTCTGAATATGTCTAGAATGGCTTAGATGCTCTGAACTTGGCCATGGTGCCCTTGTGCTGTTGAGAACGTTGTGCTTTCTGTGATCTGGCTACAGATGTCAAGGCTCTCAACAGGGGCAGTCCCCATTAAGAGCACTGAGGCACACACTGCTCACACCCAGTCTCCAGTCTCCTGTGTTGTTGGCAGCCCCACCGTGGGGAAAACACCATGAGCAGATAGGGTTTTCTTCTTTTTTTTTAAATTAAATTTTATTATAGAAGATGACATGCATTGCCATAGCATAGCCTGAGTGTGGAGGTCAGAGGACAAATTGCTAGGGTTTCCTGTCTCCTTCCCACTAGATGGGTCCCAAGGATCAAACTCAGGTCTTCAGGCTTGGCAGCAGGTGCCTTTACCCATGGAGCCACCTCACCAGCCCTGGAGCACACAGTCTCTGCACTGACTTCATAGCCAGTGTAGGAGCTGTGCCCGCCTGGAGTCGAGTCACTCCAGAATCCTACCACATGTGTAAGGTTCCCTCAGGTGTGTGTGTAGTCACACAGTTCTTCCACACTGCCGGGCTCTTTGGCTATAGCTGTTCTGCTGTTGAGTTCTGTGTTGCTTTTCCTTCTGTGTGCAGTGGGTTGCACCTCATTTTCAGTACATAGGGGATCTTGGGGAATAACATCTACTCCTTCTTCATCCAGGCCCTACTTCGAAGGCCTGTCACACTCCAGCTCACAGACAGAGATAGGGAGTATCCACAGTGCCCGGAGCCACAGGGAGCCTCCAAGCCCGGTGAGTAGGGCTGTGGTGGGCAGTGGTGAGACCCTTAGACCAGGCTGGGATCTCATTCTCCTGCCCCTGTGAGTCTGAACGCCTAGTCAGCATATACCTAGCTAGGCTGTGATATGTCCTGGGCTCAGGATTCTGCCCAATAGAAGGTGACTCTTCTGTTGTCATCCTGAGCTCGTAGTCTGTGAAATTGCCAGCCAGCTCCCTGGGCTTCCTCATTCTGCATCACAGCCCAGTTCCTGTCTCATCTCTGCAGGCTGACGTCCCTGAGAAGATGAGGTCCCTGGGAGGACAGCAACCAAGTGACAGCACTTCTGACACGATGGTCCTTGTAAGCAGGCGTGGGGAGCATTCACCATGTGCAGCAGAGCTCAAGCTCCAAGTGCACCCCCCCCCTCCCGAGGGCTTTGTGTTCATATGCTCTGAAAGTGTGCGCATCACCCTCAGGGATGACAGCTGCCTGGCGTTCAGGGCACCCTTGGTTCACCCTCCTTGGACATTAGCCGGGTAGCTCAGGTGGATGGCTGATGGCTGGGTCCTTAGCCTTGCTATCAGACCCAGGCCTTCATGGAGTCTCTGAGATAGGGTTCAGGGTGGGTGGGGTTTCCAGCAGGTTTGGTGCTGATCTCTTAGTAATAGTTGGATCAGAAACTGCTTGTAGGAGAGGAGTACCTCTCCCCTTCTCTCTATGTGTCTGTGCCTCATGCAAAGACCTTAGGTCAGAGGAAGCCCAGAGCCTTGCCCTAAACCAGGGCACACAGACAGGAGAGGCATGGTAAATGTTTCTGGTCAGGTAGGTGCATATGTCTCCTTCTCAATCCATTAGAGTTCCCCAGCCCCTCGGGAACCATCAGGACAACCTGAGAACAGCCCAGAGGCTGAGACCATTACCCTGGATGTGTTCACTGAGAAGCTGCCACCCAGCGGAAGAATCACCAAGACCGAGTCGCTTGTCATCCCCTCCACCAGGTGCGGCTCTGTGCTGAGGGAACATGTACCTCTTTGGGGAAGGGTTGTGGGAAGCCAGTTATTTGGGCCAACTCCAGAAACTGCAGGTGGGTCCCCCACCTCGTCTGTCAGAAGCAGCTGCCTCTGGCCATCTGCTGGCCTGCAACCATAAGGCCAGTGTGCCCAAGAGGTGCCACCTACTTCCACCCTGCTGTTGTTGGAAATGAAGCTGCTGAGGGCCCAGGGTGTGCTGAGGAGAGGGCAGTGTCACATCTCAGGGTCTGCCGGGTGGGAATGGTGGCAGCTGTTGAGGGATAATTCAGTGTGCACCCTGTGGTGAACATTTGGCCTGCCACCCCAGCTGCTCTCTTCTGCTTTTCTTGGTCTCTAGCAGGTCAGAGACAAAGCCAGCTGGTCGCAGGGGCCGGAGCACGTCCCTGAAAGAGCGGCAGCCAGCTCGACCACAGAACGAGCGGGCCAACAGCCTAGACAATGAGCGCTGTCCAGACACGAGGAGCCAGCTGCAGGTTAGGATGGGAGTTGAGGGATGATGTGCCAAGTGGCAGGCAGAGCAGAGAGGCCTGGTGGCCCTGAGGACTGGGCAGACCATGAGGGTTTGCATGAAGTCCCTTGCAGACAGGAAGGCAGTCATAGGTCCTCTTGTAGAAGCCTGTTGACCCTGGGGCTAGTTTTAGCCATCCTGTTGCTCTCTCTGAATCAGAGACACCCCAAGTGTGGCCACTCAAGACCTAGGGACCTCCATGTTAGGCGCTTCCCTACTTGCTCCCAGGCTTGGGGTGTGGAGTGTTGAGGCCCAGAGCTGGAAGTTGAAAGGCCTGGGTGCTGCACCTCCTTGTTTGGACACCACACTGTCTCTAGATTCCCAGGAAAACTGTGTATGACCAACTGAACCATATCCTCGTCTCTGATGACCAACTCCCCGAGAATATCATTCTCGTCAACACCTCTGACTGGCAGGGACAGGTAAGGGATCCAGCCAGCGGTGTGCCCCGTCTCCTGGGGACCTGAGGCTTCATGTGGCCTTGAAGAACACCAGTCCTTGCTGCAGGAGTGGGGACAGGGCTGATGATCAGCTTTGCCTGCATGCCTGTGGACCCTGTGGGACCTGTGATGAGGGTTGAATAGGGACTGCCAGGTGCTATGCCAAGGTCAGTGTCCGCTTGTCCCTCTCTAGTTCCTCTCAGATGTCCTGCAGAAGCACACACTTCCTGTGGTGTGCACGTGTTCTGCTGCTGATGTGCAGGCCGCCTTCAGCACCATTGTCTCTCGGATACAGCGCTAGTGAGTCTGCCATCCTTCCTTACCTGGGGCACCACCCTTGGCATTTCTGCCTGAGTGTCTCCTGGAGCCTTGCCTGCCCTGTGGAGGCGGTATATTTGATCCTGAGAATCGAGGATGGTTCTGGATGTGCCGCCCACAGACTCCTCGGGGCTTCATTCTGACTCCCAGTGGACATCTTGAAGCTCATTTAGGGCTGACAAGGGGGAGAAGCATTCTCTGGTGGGCTGCTTCCTGTTGCAGTGATCCCAGCAGAGGCCTTGAGCAGTCTTCTGGCCCAGGCGTAGCCAGGCAGACATTCAGCTTCCTGTCCCCAAACTCAGAACTCCTTTTGGTGGGGCACCCTGGGTTTTGTAGCTCCTGCACCGTAGGGGGCATAGGCTTCCTAGAGCTCAGCAGGGTGACCCTGGGCCAGAGACAGTAAGGCAGCTGTCCCTCTCTGCCCCACCTTCTCGGATCGCAGCTGTAACTGCAATTCTCAGCCACCAACTCCTGTGAAGATCGCAGTGGCCGGAGCACAGCATTACCTCAGCGCCATCCTGCGGCTCTTCGTGGAGCAGCTGTCCCACAAGACGCCCGACTGGCTTGGCTACATGCGCTTCCTCATCATCCCGCTGGGTGAGGGGCCTTGTGACTAAACCTGAGAGACCTCAGAGAGAGGCACACAGCCTGGTGAGGGTAGAGGTACCGATATGACTTGCTTCTGTTGTTTAAAGATTCAGTTATTTTCACTGTTTAAAGTCGTGTGTGCCAGATACAGTATTCTGCCTGTTGCCCTAGCACTTGGAAGCTGAGGATCAAATGCTCTCCATCAGCCTGGAACCTCGTCTTACTGTCACTTAGTTTTCCTCTCTTTGACAAATGTCCTAATCGTGTAGAATGTGTTGCAGGACAAACTAGGTCTACCACAGATAGCTCCACATGAGCTTTGGTTTCTATTGCGAAAAATACAAAGCAGTCTTTATAGTTAGTTGTGGCCCTGTGGACTTGAATTCCAGCAGGCATTTGGAGTTCTATTTATTTGTGGAACAGTAGTGAAGTTTAAAGGCAGTGCCTCTCCCCTGGGGCCCTTGTCTTATCACCTTCATTGATCTTCCAGCCTTCACCTTTGGCTTTTGTTTATCTCATTTGCCTCCCCTGGTAGAGCGGGGGCGGGAAGTGAGGACTTTGTCATAGTTCCCCTGCAGGCTTACAGCAGAGGGGCTCGGGACAGCTGGGTTGTCTGCGGTTGGGCAACTCCACATGGTGATGGATTTTCTGGGGCTCCCAGGCTCCCACCCTGTGGCCAGGTACCTGGGCTCTGTGGACTACCGCTACAACAACTTCTTCCAGGATCTGGCCTGGAGAGACCTGTTCAACAAGCTGGAAGCCCAGAGCAGTGGTGAGGCCTGGGCATTGTGTTGGTGAGGGGGGCTATCCCATGCTCTACATTCCCTTGCATTGGAGAAAAGGCCCCTTCTATTGGGGATGTCCCATCACAACAGACCCTACTTCTCAGGCTCAGCTGTAGGGTGGGAGGGGGTGTTACGGGACTTGCTGTGCCCCATTGGGAAGGGGCAGACAGAGGGCTCCAGAACAGGCCTTTGAGAAGGAACCCTGGCACCCCCACCCCACCTCCAGCACCATTGTGGGTGGGCACTTGAGCCAGAGGCAGCTAACAGAAAGCAGAGATAGAGAAGAGCCAGGATAGAGAGCCTGGGTCACAGCCCAGAGCCCAGCAGATGCCACCTCGTCAGCATGCTGACCCTCTGCCACCTCTGCCTTGTGCAGTGCAGGACACGCCCGACATCGTGTCGCGCATCACGCAGTACATCTCGGGGGCCAACTGTGCTCACCAGCTCCCCATCGCAGAGGCCATGCTGACCTACAAGCAGAAGAGGTAACATGGTGGGCCAGGGCTGGGGGCCCCAGGCGGAGGTACCCGGCCCCTCTGCTCCATGGAGTCTGTGGCATAGATTCAAGGGAAAAAAAACCCTGGCTGACTGTGCCTACAGTGAACCCTTGTCAAATCAGAATACCAGGTTGGGTTTTCAGAACCTTTTATTTTTGTGCATGTTAACATTCTATATGAGGTAGTCACAGGCACTGCACTTGTCCCTGTAGTCCTCACATGTGGTCATGTGTCTTCCACATGGCTCCTTCCCCCAGGTTCCCTGACCCTGGCTTTGGCCTCTGGGTGAACAGTCAGATCATGACTCCATCTGCCCATTATTTGTGAAAGATTGGACAGAGTGAATCCAGATCCTTCCTCCCAAGAATCGAGGGCCCTGGGCAGAGCCTCCTCCACACTGGATCTTAGGCAACTGAAGATCTCTTTCTTGGCTCAGACCCCGGACAATCTACCGTTTTAGTTAGGGTTTCTATTGTTGTGAAGAGACACTGTAACCATGGCAAGTTTTATAAAAGAAAACCTTTAATTTGGGTGGCTCACAGTTCAGAGGTTCAGTCCATTGCCATCATGGTGGGGCATGGCGGTGTGCAGGCAGACATGGTGCTGGAGAGGTAACAGAGCCCTACATCTTGATCCACAGCAATAGGCAGTGGTCTGAGCCTAAGGTAGCCTCCTCTTTGGTGTCCAAAGTGGGCCCAGCACCCTGCCCAGGAGAGGCATAGACCCTGCAGCCAATGGCACCATCTTCCCCAGACTGGAAGATAGTTGAATGCTGATCCAGGGTAGTAAGTCAGCAGAGAAGTCCAGCCTTGCTTCCTGATGCCTCCTGGTGGCAGGGGCAGATCCTCTAGGAACCCTCATCCCCCCACCCCCTAAGCTGCTGCCCCAGATCAAGGTAGATAACGAGGCATCCAGACCATGAGGACCCCTCTACTCTTACCTCAGTGTGTGGAGGACTTGTTGCTGTTCCTGGGTGTCCTAACAATTGTGTTTTCTCTCTTGGTGGCTTTCCAAAAAAGGAAAAAGCACTTTCACTTTGACTTTACCCTGAGGTACAGCTCTCTGGCCTATACCCCTGTCTGTCTCTAGGCTGGTCTTTAGGGCTTGTTTAGTAGGATCTTTGCCCAAGCGCCTCTCCTCTGATGCCGTCCCAATCCCTTGAGGAGCAGGAATGATGAACCTCTTTCTTGGGAGAACTGCACATGGGTCCTTAGCCCACAGAGCCAACCCCAAGGAGTTTGTGCTTTTAAAGCCTTTTGTTAAACTAAGCTTATGTTGACCTGGTGCTGGCTTTACTCCTCACTCTTAACAGTAGCAGTAATCTGACCACACACATAGCCCCAGAAGGGTGTGGCACCAGCAGTGTAGGTCCTGAATTTAAGAGTATGGTGGTAAGAGGCCAAGGAGAGGCACAGTATGGCAGGGGCCTTCACCACTGTCTGCACTATAAAATCCACTCCCAGGGCCAGAGGCATAGAGAGGATTGGTAGTGTCTTTTCTAGCTTCTTTGGGGAGGTAGCCAGGTCTCCCTAAGTAGGGGTAAAGTGCTTTTCTTCCCTGGGAAGGCTTCACCCTCTGAAAGCTTGACCACTCTCAGGTACCGTCTGAGCTGCCCTTTACTTCCTGAGAGGGTACTGCCCACTGTCTGCCACACTTGCCTCAAGATATCTCCTGGAAGAGTGTCCAGGACAGAGTCAGGGTCCTCATCCCTGGTAGTGCTATCCATTATCCGAGCCAGCAGGACACAGAGGAGGTCCTTAAATACCAGTTTTCCTGCCCAGTGGCGGTGGCACACCTATAATCCCTGCACTTGCAAGGCAGAGGCAGGTGAACCTCTGAGTTGGAGGCCAGCCTAGTGTATAGAGCGAGTTCCTAGACAGGCTCCAAAGCTACACAGACCCTGTCTTGCAAAACAAAACAAAATGACAACAAAGTATCAGTTTGTCCTGCTAAACAAGCCCCCATGTTAGAGAAAGACCAGCCTTCGTGCCTTTCCTGCCTTGAGGCTTGGCCTGTGCGGCCGGCTGTGGTGGGAGGAGCCCGCAGCATGCTCTCCTGGGCTGTTGGTAAATCTAATAAAACCAGGCTTGAGGAGAGGCACTCTCTCCTCCATAGCTGCCTCTGCCTGTGATACAGTAGTGACACCGGCACTAGGTGGGCAGGGGACACCGCAAAGAACCAGTGAAGACCCATGCTGCCTGGCCTTCCCTGTAGCACTCTGGCAGGGTGTGTCTTACCTGAAGCTGGGAATGGAGCTTGTCCTCGGATGGCAGCGGAGCCCTCAGGTCATACTGGGACAGCATGTGCTCCAGCCTTCTACTCTGGTGTATGTAGGAGGAACAGTCCTCAGACTTAGGTTCCGTGTCTTTGGCATCGTGGCAGGTCTTGGGAACAGATCAGGGATGTGGTTCTTAGACCTCCACAAGGACCTGTGTTGCAGGCCCTGGCCGCCTCTGCATCCAGGTTCTCGGTTAGCACGCCAGTGTCACTGCTGTTGCCCCCGTGCTGCTGCTGTTTGCATGGCCCAGGATGCAATGTGGCCCTGGTGTCAAAGTTGCTGAACCTTCGTTAGTTCTGTCTGCATGGCCCTGGATACAGCTTGGCTTTCAAGTTCCGGTAGCTTTTCCATGTTGCAGTGTCTCCTATGTCTTGTCACACACTCCTATGGCCTTGTCAGCCCTACTCTGTTCCCAAGTGTCTTAGAGTGGACCACAGATAAGAGGCTGCTCTGCCATGGTCCTAGAGGGCCTACAGAGTGTGGGTGGCACAGTGGGTTAGAGCATCAGGAACCGCTATGCTTGCCTGCCTTTTAAAACCTTCTGGGCCTGAATGTTGTCAAGTGGACAGGTGAGGGCAGATCCGTGCCAGGAGTCAAGTCCGAGGAATGGACAAAAGAGGAGGTTTCTCTTGTCAAAACTGCCCTCCTCGGGAAGGAAGGGGAGGCTGGGAATTTAGCCGTCTCCATTGGGCTAGCTGCCAGGTCTTTGGGTGTGGGGAGGACAGAGAAAGGAACCCCCCTCTCCCCGCCACTGCATAGGCTCCTGGTCTATCTTGTGGGTACACTGTGAGTGGGAACAATGGGAACAAGCCTTTGCCCCACCAGGGCACACACTTCCCAAGTTGTGTTTCCCAGAAAGGTATCTGGCTGAAAATCATGGTAGGCTGCACCTGCTGTAGTGCGGGACCTCCCCAAGCCTGGGTACAGGGAGAAGCCCGTCCATCTCGGCCCTTGGCCTGACGTGCACACCTGTCTCTGCAACAGAGGCACCGGCATCCAGCACCAGTGTGAGGATACAAGATGAAGAAATGACTCCAGCTGCTAACATGCTCTTCAGATCAGGGTGTTATCGGGGAGGGCAGGCAGGAAGGGTACCGAAGAAACAGGCCTGGCCCACCACCATAACCAGCCCTGCCGTCAGTCCTCCCAAGAGATGGAGAAGGACACACTCAGAGTGCTGATGGAACCATGTGCCCCAAGCTGAGGCTATACCTTACAGGAGACTGGCTTTCAGGGGGCCTCCTCAGAGGTGCACCACATGCCTAGCCCTCATGGGCAGTGCACGGAAGGAAGACAACAAATGACTTTTCATGTCAGCTCCTGACCTCAGACCTTGGCATCTTCATGGTAGATGGGCCATGACTAACACTTCTGGGACAAGCTACTGTTCTGCCAAATGCTATACAGTCAAGTTCAGACAGTGCCTCATCAGTCACTAATTGGTCAGCTATTCAAACTTGTCCCAAGAACCTGCTTGGGCTTCAAGCTACACTTAGATATTACTGTTAGAACCTATTACTGTTAGAACCTAGCATCTCCACTCCAGCACTTTAGCCAACACTGTGGTTTCTATAGAAGCCAGACTTCTCCCAGACTTGGGAAAAAACCATGCACTGGTTTTGGTAAGGGCAACCCCAGTCACTGGAGAAGGCCCGGTTCTGGACTCCATAAGGGAATGCACACAGAATTGGCTTGGTAGGCTTGGAAACAGGCAAGTGGACAGGGCAGAGCAGGCAGGCCCCTGTGATAAAAGTAATTTCCCTCAAGAGTCATGAGCACACTGGCTTCCTCCCAGGGATGTGGAGATCCTCTGCTTTTGGTTATGTTGACATATGGGAAAATATTCAAGTATCAGCCAGGTCATCCAGGGGCTTCCTGTGGTGACATATGAACAGGTGGTGTGGCTGAGGGCCATGGTGGGTAGGGGCTAGGGATGAGTAGGCCTGGTCTCCGGGCTGAAGGACAGCTGAGATTGGAGTACTCCAGAATGGAGTCTAATAGTTTCTTTCTTTTTTTTTTCTTTTTCTTTTTTTTTTCTTTTTTTTTTTTTTTTTTTTTTTTTTACTCCCAGCCCTGATGAAGAATCCTCTCAGAGATTCATTCCCTTTGTTGGGGTGAGTATCACCTGTTTCTCTCACAGGGAACATGCCTGCCAAGATCCCTGTCAATATAGAGTGCATTAATGTTATCTTACATATGTAAGACCCCTCCTCACCTTGGGAGGCAACTGAGGACTGCTTAATCCCTTCTCATAAATCCCCCATGCTTCCTTCCTGCATTTTTTTTTTTTTTTTTTGGTCCGGGAGCTTTTGGTTCCCGTAGTGAATACGTGGGAGTATAAGCCCGTATTCTGGGGGAGATGTGTCAGGCTGTCAGCTTGGCACTCAGGCACGGAGGCTTAGCCCTGTCTACAAGGTAAGGATGAGGCTCCTGACAGGTCTGCTCAGGCAGGGCTGTACCTCCTGGCATAGGCTAGACGTGACTGGATGTGGAGGTGTCAGGCTCATTCCCAGTCCTCTTTTCACAGCCTTTCCATCTTTAGCAGAAATGTCCTGCTATGAGAACTCTAGAGCAACATGACACTTGCTGTCCAGGCAGTGACACTATCTCTGTAGCATCCTGTTCCGGGCCCCATGGGTACCTGGCATGGATGAGACTGGATTTGGTATTGTAATTCACTCTGAATTGACACAGCTTCATGTGGCTAATGGCACCATGCTGGATGGTTCAAGCCTGAAGCACTCTCCCCCTTGGCCCACACAGTACCATGAAGCAGCCACTGCTTCTGCATCCATGTTTCTCCTGCCAGCATCTGTGTCTGATATCTAGGACTGGCCAGTCACATGCACATGGGATTTGCCACTGCCCAGAGCTGGGCCATGCCTATAGATGGGAGGATGCTGGGACCTGTTTTCTGTTCTGTGGGCACAGAAGCTGGGCAGCAGCAGGGACGTAGGAGACGAGCGCCAAGGTTGTGCGGAAGCAGAGCAGTAGGGCTTCTCAACTTCCCCACCTGCCTCTAGTCAGCATCTGTTACTTCCCAGGTTGTGAAGGTTGGCATTGTGGAACCGTCTTCAGCCACATCAGGTAACTTCACCCTCCCTGAGGCCTGTTCGGGTGGCCCTCTGGATAGGTGGTCCCTCCCTTCTTAAGGACCAGCAGGTTTCTGCTGAGTCTCCTATACTCACAAAGCCTCAGATCAAGGCAAACTAGGCAGTTCTTCTGGCCAAGAAAGATAACATCTTGCCCCCACATAAGCTCCTCTGCCTACCCTACTTCCCCAGCCCTAGTCCAGGCTCCAGCCAGCTGTGGGGCCAGACTAGGCAGCTGTCTGACCACTGGCCTGTGACTCCTCCCCAAAGGAGACTCGGACGACGCAGCCCCCTCAGGCTCCAGTGTTCTCTCTTCTACCCCACCGTCTGTGTCTACATCTCCAGCAGCCAAGGAGGCTTCACCCACCCCACCCTCCTCCCCTTCAGTGAGTGGAGGTCTGTCCTCTCCCAGGTAAGCAACATGGCTGTCATTTTATTTGCTCTAAGGTGACATCTTGTCAGAGCAGTAATGGGCAGATGCTGGTGAGGGAGTGGTGGCGGGCCCATGAGGGACACTGGGGCTGGGTCCAGTTGCCGAAGAGCAGTGTAGGAAGTAGGTGGTGTCTGCAGTGCTCCTTGAGAAAGGAGTTGCCATAAGTGGACATGAGGCTCATTGAACCTTCAAGCACCTTTGCACAGAGTGGGTGTTACAAGAGGAACTGAAGGAGGAGGTGTGAGAGACAGCTCTTTAGGCCCCACACAAGTGAGCTGAGTCCTACCAAGCCACCAGAGTCTCCAGCAGAACTCAAACGACCAACTTGAACTGGGGAGTTTGAGTCCATGGTGAACATGGCCTTAAGGTCCTGTCAGGGCCCTTCTAGCCACCTGGTCTCACCAGCCACTCCAACCATCTCTGATGAAGCTCTTCATCTAGGCCCTAGGAGAGTAGGTATGCAGGTTGCATGGCAATTTTGCCAGGACCACGGGCACTCATAGTATCCTAGAAGACAAATTGGGCATTTGGCTGTGCAGAGCTTCTTATGGTTCTCTGGTACTGGCCAGCAAGTTAGTGGGTAAGGTGCTAGCCACACCTCCTTGCCTACAACAGCTCAGTGATGTCATGAGTGTGAGCACTTCCCTCCGCCTTTCTCAGCCAGGGCATCGGCGCTGAGCTCATGGGGCTGCAGGTGGACTACTGGACAGCAGCACAGCCTGCAGACAGGAAGAGAGATGCCGAGAAGAAGGACCTGCCCACCACCAAAAACACGCTCAAGTGCACTTTCCGGTCCCTCCAGGTCAGCAGGCTGCCCAGCAGTGGCGAGACTGCAACCACACCTACCATGTCCATGACCGTGGTCACCAAGGAGAAGAACAAGAAGGGTGAGATGGGAATGTGTCAAGCAGGGCTGGACAATGGGAGAGGGGTCTCTGTGGTGATTATCGGTAATGGGGCTATCATCCCCCCAGCTCCTAGCAAGTTTCTAGTAAATTCACAATCACGAGCCCACACTTACCTCAGAAGGGATTGGCAATCAGACATATTCTGACAGCTGTGGCCCTTGAGCTGTGGGGACACTGAGGGCCTGGGCAGCTTCTGGCTTCAGGTAGAATATCAGGCAGGATGTGTGGTTACAGCAAGAAGCTGGATCCCGCTGGGCGTTGGTGGCGCACGCCTTTAATCCCAGCACTAGGGAGGCAGAGGCAGGTGGATCTCTGTGAGTTCGAGGCCAGCCTGGTCTCCAGAGCGACTGCCAGGATAGGCTCCAAAGCTACACAGAGAAACCCTGTCTCGAAAAACAAACAAACAAACAAAAAAAAAAACAGAAGAAGAAGAAGCTGGATCCCAGGTGAGCAGGGGCCAGCCAAGTCCCCATGGCCACTGCTCTGCCATCCTGCTTGCTGCTGGGGCTCTGGCCAGCTTGGCCCTGAAGAAGCAGTGGATTAACAGCAGGGCTCTTCTATTCCCAGTGATGTTTTTGCCCAAGAAAACCAAGGATAAGGATGTGGAGTCTAAAAGCCAGTGCATCGAAGGCATCAGCCGTCTGATCTGCACAGCTAAGCACCAGCAGAACATGCTTCGGGGTGAGCATGGGCCAGGGGCTGCCCCACAGGGTGCTGGGGGACTTAGTCCATGACCCGGGTCCTTTTTGGTTCTGTCCGTGAATGTGAATGCAGAGAAAACAGGTGGCTGGCTTTCCAAACCCAGCACAGGAAACGGTTGTTTTGCTATAAAAGGCATACTTACACATTTTGATAAGGAATTTGCATGCATCTAACAGCCTTTCAAGTTCAAATAACTTCTCAACTTTCTCTGTGTTTTTATTGATGGATGCATGGTAAGGGGTTGCTAGAGATCAGACCTAGGGTCTCATGTGTGCTAGGCAAATGCTCTACCATTGAGCTCTGTCCCAGTCCTTCCTTTCTGCATTTTAAACATTGGCTTATAGACCTAAGTGTCTTACAGAGTCTGTACTGTGTGTAGGACTCCTGGACTTATGTGAGTTTAGCGTCCTTGAGTCTTCCTAAGGCTGCCCCTGGAAATGGAGGTGTTTTAAGTAGGGCCCTGTGAGGAGGAGGTGGAGCCACCGTGGCATGGCGCTGAATCTTGGGAGGGCAGGTGGTTTCTAGCTTCAGGATTGCCCTGCCCCCTGGCAGCAGCCCGCCGTCTCCGGTGGTTGTGTCGCCAGGCAGGCAGATGGTTAGGTGGGCCTCTTCCACAGTCCTCATCGATGGCGTGGAGTGCAGCGACGTCAAGTTCTTTCAGCTGGCTGCCCAGTGGTCTTCCCACGTGAAACACTTCCCTATCTGCATCTTTGGACACTCCAAGGCCACCTTCTAGCCCCACCCGTGGAAGGGCTGACACAGGACAGCGGAGGGTCCTGCTCTGCGTCATCACTGATGGAGAGACAGATGTGTTTCTGTTAACATGCGGTTACTACAGAGACAGACTCTTAAAAACACAAAGAAGCGGTCTTAAGTGTGAATGTGCCCATAGCCCAGAAACTATGGGGAATCTAGCTGCCCATGGGCCACCGAGTAACTGCTCTGCTTATTAACCAGAATATGTGGGCCCTAGAAAGGCTAGTAAGAAGGGAGGTGAACCCTGGTCTCATAAAACCCCAGAGCCACAAGCAAGAAATGTTCTTGGCATTGTGTCCTGTGCTTTCTGAAGTCAGGATGCTGCTTTCTTGGGGAGTCCAGTGGCCAAAAGCTGAGGGTGAAGGGCGTGTTGGTCTCCTAGCATGGGATGTTGACCCCTGGCACCCCCAGGTGTGGTTCCCAATAAACTCCAGCCTCATGGCGGAGCTTTTATAGTAGCAGATCTTTCTAATGCTCTCAAATACGTTTGACGACGCAGCTGCCAAGCAGATGTTGCTCTTGTGAAGTCCCCTTGGGTGGGGCAGAGCCAGCAGGAGCAGCATCCCCACCCCTGTCCCTCTGGCTCCAGTTCCAGAGGCACGGCTAGGCTTCTGCGGATCCTGCTGCTTAGATAGGTGGTCCTTACGTATTTCCCAGAGTCTGTCCTGGAAATGGGAGACACTGCTGGGGTCTGTCTGAGACTTGCTCTGCAATGCCCTTCCACCTCTATTCTATTCTGCCTGCTGGACAGGAGCATCCAGAACTGGCTGTGTGGAGTCCGAGTTGAGAATCAAGTTTGTGAACTGGAAACAGGCAACTAGAGGTGTGCGTGCGTGCGCGTGAGTCTGTGTGTGTGTGTGTGCGTGTGTGCGTGCGTGCAGTGTAGCCAGTGAAGGCTCTAGCAGGCTGGTCTAACTACAGAGACTATCCAAGGGACTATCCAAGCCAAGCTCCTCAAAGCCACCTGGATCCCATTCAGTAGGAGAGGGATGTATTAGCCTACAGCAAGAACCATCCTGACTGTACATGCCCCCACCAGATTCATGAAGGGAACACTGCCTCAGTCCTCATTTTCTCAAGAATCCTTTATCCTGGGGGTGCCAATTGGAAAAGTTCCTGTCCCTTTGGAAGCTGTGGTACTCCCAGGCACCCTGGTGGTCCATTTGGGAGCTCTACGTTTGGTGTCTTGACCTTGAGAACTTAAAGAGTATCCTCAGAAAATTGCCAAGAATGGAGCAGGCTAAGTTTGAGGACTCTGAACCTTTACTGGGGTGAAAGATGGCCACTGTGATCCTTGGAGCTTGAGAGCCTGGCTTACCTGCCCCTGGAGTTTCTTCCCAAGCACCAACCTTGGTAGGAAAGATCTGCCCTAGAATTCTAGCCTTGAGGCCATGTGTGTGTGCGTGGGGGGGGGGCAGAGGTCAAGCTCATGCCTGAGGGCAGTCCCTTTCTGGAAGAACTTAACTTGATTGGTTCCAGAGGTCTGACTTTATACAAGAGGAGGGTGTGGGCAGAGCCTCTGTCCAGCAGCTGGCCCAAGGCGAAGTCAGTAAAGCCTAGCACCAGAGCACCATGCACCCACCACCAAACAGTGCCAGGTGCAGACCGAGAAGCAGTCATCCCTGTGCCTCAGTTTCCCCATTGGTTAAAGAGAGATGGTCCATTTTCCTTGCCTACCTCATGGAGCTGTGATGAGGACTCATAGAGAAGTACTTTGGCCCCTTTGAAGGATGACTAGACACCAAAGCCCCCTGACAGGCAAGCATCCCACAGGCCTTAGCCCTGAGGTTCCTTAGGCCTGGCCACACAGCCTGCGTGGATGTGAGGTTCCACTCTGCTTCCTGTCAGTTGAGGGCGCTGCCTCTACCTTCAAGTTGGTCCTGCCACCCCACCCCAGTGTGCAGCTCAGTTATGGGTGGTATCCGACCTGGGAGGTGAGGTGTGGCCCCGGCTCCGGTGCCGTGGCGTGTCCCAGCCCCATCCTGCGGGCCTCCCTTCTGCCTCTGTCCTCCCCTCGAATGACTTTGGCACTTCTTCCCTGAGCCCTGCTGCGCAGACCCCCGCGCCCTCCCGGGAGGGGCGGCAGAGGCTGCGGCTGGCCTGGCGTGATGTGTGATTTCTAGACTGTGCGTCTGTGTTGATCGCGTGTTTTTTAATGGGAAGCAGGATTCATGTAAATAGCTTTTCCGGGAGCAGATGCTGATCTGTCCCATGCGACCATGTGGACGATTTCAAGGTGCTGAAGCGACACTAATAAACTGACGGCGCTCAGGCCGCCCACGGCTGTGCTCGCTCGCTCTGTGTGTGTGTGTGTTTTGGGGGCACGCGCGGGGGCGGGGCGGGGCGGGTCTGCAGGCGGAAGCGGCGGCGGGGCCGGGGTCTGCAGGGCGGAAGCCCCACCCCGCCCCCTTGCTGGGCTGTCTGTCCTGGGCTGTGTGGGATGCTCGCCTGGCCGCTGTGGGTCCGCCTGGCCCCGCGCGCGGCGCTCCACTGCCCGTGTGGATCCTTCTGAGCGGCCGCTAGGGACCAGGCCCGGCGAGCCCTGCCCGCGCGCGGGCGGGCCCCCACTCCCCGCACCTCCCCCCTCCCCCGCCCCTCAACTGACTCCTGGGTCAGTAGGGGGGGGGGCGGGTGAGAGCTCAGGCTGGCCGCGAGCTCGAGCCCCGGCCGGCCGGCCGTGTGTGCGGTAGGGTCAGGAGTCGGGCGGGCTGAGGTGAGGGCAGGCTGAGAGCCGGTCAGAGCGGGTCAGGACCGCAGGCGACGGAGGCCAGGCCGGCGGGGCGGGGCGGGCGCGGGCGCGGCGGCCCGCTGATGTCCCCGGGGGCGCTGCCGCTGTGCCGTGCGGTGGCGGTGGCGGCGGCGGCGGCGGTTGCCGCAGGAGCGGGGAGGGAACTTCCCTGAGGGGCCCTCGACTTGCCGAGAGCCGCCCCTGGCGAGAAGGAGGCCCTCGCCATCCGCCCCGGGTCTGGCGTGGCCGCCAGCGCCCTAGATGTAGGTAGAGATGGACAGCAGGCAGCAGCGGCCCCAGAGGAAGACGCTCCAGTGGCAGCTCGCCCAGGAGCAAGGGCAGCAGCCCCCACCACACCACCGGCCTGCAGCGGGCCCCGGCCCGCCAGACGCCAAGAGCAACCCTCAGGAGGACCTGCAGACCCAAGACTGGGTAAGCAGTAGGAGGCACCTCCCAAAAGGCAGGCTTTAGATGGCCGGGCCGCTTGGACAGGGGCATGGAGAGCCGGCCTCTGAGACAGACAGGAGGAGAGGACGGACGGCTCACACAAACATGCAGTTCCCAGGGCCCGCCTGCTCCAACCACCTTTTGCTTCCTCTGGTGGACACTGAGGAGGGATTGCCGCCGTCAGGAAGAGTATGCCACACATTCCCACCCAGCCCTCCCCAGCGTCCCCCGGCCCTCAACAAGAGGGTGTCACTCAGTGGGAGGGAGAATGAGGTCCCCACAGCAGGGAAGTGTCCTCTCTGGATCGGTACTGGCCATCACTGACATGTGCACAGCAGCCTGTTGGTGACAGCCTCAAACAGTAAGCAAACCCCGATCAGCCGTCGCTGGATAGCGGACACTGAATGGTGTTCAGAAACACGCCAGACTGTGCGGACCCTGGGACACTCCCAGAGCACAGGACACCTCACTCTCTGTGGTATAGTTTCCACTGAGGAAGAGTTCAAAGCCCAGACCACATCAGTCAAAACTGTGGCCAAAACGCACACTTGGTGGTGCTTTGGTTGTGTAAGCAGCCACTGAACCAGGGGCACTGAGGTGTATGCTTGTCTACCTGTGTACATGCTGAGGTAAATGGTGACGGGTAAAGAGAGTAGGCTCCCAAGACTGGTGTCATTGTTCACACACTGAGGAGGCAGGGGTGGGAGGGTTACAAGTTCAAGGCCAGGCTGAGCTATGTAACAAAACATGGTCTCAAAAAAACTAGCAACAGGGCTGGAGAGATGGCTCAGGGGTTAAGAGCGCTGGCTGCTCTTCCAGAGGTCCTGAGTTCAATTCCCAGCAACCACATGGTGGCTCACAACCACCTTGAATGAGATCTGGTGCCCTCTTCGGCATGCAGGAATGCTTGGAGGTAGAACATTGTATATATAACAAATAAATAAATAAATAAAACTAGCAACAGCAACACTAAAGGGTGGGGTCCCAGAGTCACCTGCATGGCTGACTGAGTACCTCAGCATGTCCTCTGGGACCCGATGCTTTGAGGCCCCTATAAAGGTGACAAGTGCTAAGCTCTGACCTCTACAGTGCTAACCTGTAGGCCCCTCAGCTTTCATGAGGCCAGAGAACATCTCACATGGGGCTCTAAAGTGTCATCAGTTGGTGAGGTTTGCTCAGGCAGAGGGGCAGCTGCAGTGATTTTACACCTGTGAGGTAATGGGGGAGAACAGAGTCACTTCATTGTCTGCCACAGCTTGGCTCCTTTTGGGGTCAGCTACAATCTGAAGTTTCTCTGCTTCTTCCTTCCACAGTTCTCAGGCCCTGGTGGTGGCTCTGGCCTTGAAGGATGTCCCGGCTGCCTTCCTTAACCTTGTCCTGTGTCAAGTTCTCTCCCTTGGTATGGATTGTGCTTGCCCTGGGTCTTCCCTCTGCTGGCTGTCTCTTGTCACCTCCCACAGAGCTCCTGGCCTGGCTAACATAAGTCCTTTGTTCCTCTCTCCCAGGCCCAGCCCTTAGAGTCATTTTCTTTGCAGGTTGTCTTCAGCCCATGAAGCCACACACGGTGCCTTAGAATGCAGGGACCTTGGGCTGCGGCAAGGATTGAAGGAAACCTTCCCAGCAGAGGGTCTTTTTTTTTTCCCCTCTTTCTCGAGACAGGGTTTCTCTGTGTAGCTTTGGAACCTATCCTGGCAGTTGCTCTGGAAACCAGGCTGGCCTTGAACTCAGAGATCCACCTGCCTCTGCCTCCTGAGTGCTGGGATCAAAGGCGTGCGCCATCACATCCCAGCTCCAGCAGAGGGTCTTCAGGCGTCCAGGTCAGCCACAGTACAGTACTTCCTGACAATCTTCCCAGCATGCTCTGAACTGGAGAGGAGCAGGCAGGAGGCTTGGGGTGTCTCTAGGCTGAACCACACACATAAGGTGCACCTTCCTCACCACCCCTGCCCCCTGAAACTGTGAGTGGCCAACCAAGGAGCACCAGACATGCAAAGCCAGCCTCATACAGAGACCCTGTGATCGTCCTGGTTGGTCCAGGAGTCTTCAGGACTCTCACACAGTGTGGTATTCAGAAGTCAGCAGCCTCCATAGCCACAGCTGCAGACAGGATCGGCTGGGGAAGATAGTCCTCACTTTTCATAACAGCAGTAAAACTCAGGAAATAGGCAAAACCTACTCTAAATGAACTTCACCCACCCCCTTTCCCCCAAGGAATTACAAAGACTTGAATGATAGGAGAGAGACACTGTGTTCCTGCAGAGCAATGTCAGACTTGGTGGGTTCTCCTCAAGGCATCTCATATAGCAGGCTCAGCGTATCACTAAAAACGCTACATGTTGCCAGGCCCGGTGGTGTCCAACTTCCCAGAACATAGGAAGCAGAGGCAGGGAGCGCTCTCTGAGTTCGAGGCCAGCTTGCTCTTCACAGAGACTTCCAGGCCAGCCAGGGCCACATAGTGACGCCTTGCCCCAAAGCAAAGCAAAATAATAATAAAAATAAACCCTACATTTCTCCTGTCTTGCAGCTAAGCACATATGGAAAAATAAGAATAACTGGTCGAGCTTCAACCTAGGAGATGGGAATTCATATGTAAGGCTTTACCGTAGTCAGGGCAAAAGGTAGTTTAAATAGCCAGGAAGAAAACAGTTGTTGTTGGCAGCAAGATACTGTCTGTCTAGAAAATCTACAATAAACCAACGTAAAAATAAAAGGCGAAGGTTGGTTATGTGACTATTGTAACTTACCAGTTTCAGTACACTGAGCCAGGAAATGTCATGAAAATTTCCCATTTGCTTTAGCAACAGAAATTATGAGGTCCCTCGGATTATTTGTTTTGAGGCACACGGAAAGTTTTGCCAGATAACACCAAGGTCCTCTGTGGAACTCCAGATCCTGCTACTGTGTGGACTTACATAATTTTTGTTTGTTTGTTTGTTCTTGGTTTTCCAAGACAAGGTTTTACTGTGTTGTGTAGTCCTGGCTGTCCTGGAACTCACTCTGTAGACCAGGCTGTCCTTGGACTCAGAGATCCACCTGCTAACTCTGCCTCCTGAGGGCTGGGACTAAAGGCATGCACCATCACCACTCAGCTCATATATAATGTTTCAAACCTGCCAGTTTGCCCCAAGATAAGTGGTATTCCTATGGGAAGGGACATTGGTTTTGGGTTTTGGAAACAAGGTTTCATGTAGCCCAGGCTGCTATCTAATTGAATGATGACTTTGAACTCCTGATCCCCCTGCCTCTACCTCATGAGTCCAAGAATCATTACTGTACCGACATGCCTGTAGGGCACGTGCTTTGCTTGGTGGCTCCGACTTGGTTTTAGGAAGTGACAGTCAAGGGTTCAGTCAACCACAGATCTCTGAAGCTGCTTCTACAGTAGTTCCCATCTGCAGGAAGTCAGTGGTAGGTAGTGAAGACCCATACCACCTTGGGTGGAGCCCTCCCCAGGGTAGCCAAGTAGCCTCAGGAAGGCAGCCAGGCACTGGCTTCTTCCAGTGAGAGTAGAGATGGAGCAGGATGGAAGCTGCCAAGACATTCACATTCTAGCCTGGGGGTCACTCATTCTGGAGGCTGGCTGTCATATGCAGTAATTTAAAGTCTGTAGGGCTGTTGGCCAGGCAGTGGTAGCACATGTCTTTAATCCCCATACTCAGGAGGCAGAGGCAGGTGGATCTCTATGAGTTTGAGGCAAGCCTAGTCTACAGAGTGAGTTCCCGGATAGCCTCCGAGGCTACACAGAGAAACCCTGTCTCAAAAAACCCAAACCAAACAAAGAGCAAATGTCAGCAATGTGTTGCTGACATGTTCACTAATACATAATTTGAAAAGCAAAGGTATTTCAAAACTTTGAAAGGAAGCCATGCAGCACAAAAGAAAAACAAACAAACAAACAAAAAACAACAAAAAAAAAAACGGCTGGAGAGACAGAGGTTAAGAGCACTGTCTGCTCTTGCAGAGGTCCTGAGTTCAATTCCCAGCAACCACATGGTGGCTCACAACCATCTGTAATGAGATCTGTGCTCTCTTCTGGCCTGCAGACATACATGCAGAACACTGTACATAATAGATAAATAACCATGAGCAAGGCTTTATCGGCCATAAACTCTACCACAAGAAGATGGTGTGGAATCAGAAACCTGGCAATGTCCCTGCCATCCCAGACAAATGCTGAGAAGTTGACTTCTGAGTAAATCTAGGGGGTTACTTTCTGCTCACCATGGAATTTCAAAGCAGAAGAAAAAGATTTCCAACAAACGGTATTGGAGTGATTGGCTGTCCAGTTACAGGACAGTGGAATACAGCCCTGCCTTTCATCACACATGTGCAATGATGCTGAACTCAAACCGAAAACTGCTTTGGAAGACTGTTTTTAGAATCCCAAATGAGAAATGCTTTTCGTCATCCAAACATAAGATCCTGAAGGGAAAGCCCAACAGATTTAAAAAGTATAGTGCAAGCAGAGATGGAAATGCTAAATGACAGTCTGGAAGAGATGCTTATAATATTTACATCCCTGGAATATTTACTAACCCAAATCTACGAAAAGATGGTTTAAAAAATGAGGAAGCCAGCCAGGCGTTG
This sequence comes from Cricetulus griseus, assembly GCF_003668045.3. Taxonomy (NCBI): domain Eukaryota; kingdom Metazoa; phylum Chordata; class Mammalia; order Rodentia; family Cricetidae; genus Cricetulus; species Cricetulus griseus. The sequence goes on along the minus strand of NC_048598.1, from coordinate 180,971,735 downwards.
TTAGTGCACGCCTTTAATCCCATCACTCGGAAGGCAGAGGCAGGTGGATCTCTGTGAGTTCGAGGCCAGCCTGGTCTACAAGAGCTAGTTCCAGGACAGCCTCCAAAGCCACAGAAAAACCCTGTCTTGAAAACACAAAACAAAACGAAGCCAGCATAGCAGCCCCTACCTGTAATCCCAGCACTTAGATGCTGAGGCAGGATTGTGAGCTCAGGACCAGCCTGGGCTCCGTGCCAAAAATTCTATCTACAAAACAGAACAGCAATCTGAGAACTGTCTGAAAAGTTGAATGGCAAGCTAGGCGATGGTGGCACACACCTTTAATCCCAGCACATGGGAGGCACAGACAGGCGGGTCTCTGTGTGTTCGAGACCAGCCTGGTCTACAAGATCAAGTTCCAGGACAGCCTCCAAAGCCACAGAGAAACCCTGTCTCGAAAAACCAGAAGAGTTGAGTGGTAGGGGATTGGAGAGATGGCTTGGTGGTTAAGGGTACTGGCTGCTCTTGCTTCGGACCTAGGCTTAGTTCCCAGCACCCATGTGTATCCTTCTGTAACTCCAGTTCCAAGAATGGTGTCAGATCTTAGAGTTACAGACAGTTGTTAGCCTCCGTGTGGGTGCTGGGAATTGAACCCTGGGTCCTCTGGAAGAGCAGCCAGTGCTCTTAACCTCTGAGCCATCTCTTCAGCCCTAGAATGTTTTCCTTTGAAAAAAAAAAATTTCTGGCCTGGTGGTGGTAGCACATGCCAGCACTCGGGAGGCAGAAGCAGATGGATCTCTGTGAGTTTGAGGCCAGCCTCGTCTACAGAGTGAGTTCCAGGATAGCCGGAGCTATACAAAGAACCCGTCTCAAAAAAACAAAAGCAAAAAACAAATTTTGGTTTTTTGGCCTGGTGGTAGTGGTGCACACCTTTGATCCCAGCACTTGGGAAGCAGTGGCAGGCAGATCTCTGAGTTCCAGGACAGCCAGGGATACACAGAGAAACCCTGTCTCAAAACAACACCAAAAGTGTTTTGTTTTAAATTCTTGGTCTCTGTGACTTTGAGGTCAGCCTGGTCTATATAGTGAGTTACAGGACACAGAGAAAGACCTCGTGTCAAAGAACAAAGTCATAACACACAAATATTACTAATCCCTTGAGGATTTTATGAAATGTATTTTGATTGGGCCCGGCATGGTGGCGTACACCATTAATCCCAGCAATGGATAGGCAGGCTCTGTGAGAGACTGAGACCAGCCTGGTCTGCATTGCCAGTCAAGACAGCCAGGGCTGCACAGGGAAGCCCTGTCTCATGTTCTATTGAAACAAATACACATTTCAGTCTTGACTTTATTTGTCCTCATATGTTGGATTGGTTGGTAATTCCCGTTGTGTTGTTCTGTGGCCTCAGAATTATGAGCTCCTGGGGCCTGGTGAGGATCCATTTTGCTTGTGGCCTTGATCATATTCAACTTGTATGTAAACGTCCCATCTTTTGGTGCGCATGCTAAGAGTTCTTGGGCGTATCCCCAGAGGTCAGTTACTCATGGTTTTATTTTTTAAATTTCTGTGTTACTGTTCTTAAAGCATCCATGCCTGCTATTGGGCAGTGGCCCCAAAGCCTGCTGTCAGCTCTCTTGCTGATGGTGTCACCAGTGGCCACTACAGAATGTGCACATGAAGCCAGCGCTGCTCCTTCCCGCTCCTCCTCTTCAGAGTCTGCCCTGCCTTCCACCCGGTCTCTTCCCCCTCTTTCCAAGGAGTTATATTATACTCGTTTTGTTTATGTGTGTGCCTGTGTGCTCGTGTGTGTGTGTGTGTTTGTGTGTGTATGCACGAGTGTGTCTGTGGGTGCCTGTTATGTGTGTATGCATGCATGCGTGTGCATTTCCATGTGTATGTGCATGTGTACATATTGTATGTATGCAGTATGTGTGTGTGTGCATGTCTATGGGTGTGTGTTTGTACATGTATGTGTGTTTGTGTGTATATGTGTGTGTACATGTTTGAGTATGTGTGTAAATGTGTTGTGTGTGTGTATATGTGTGTACGTAGGCCAGAGGTCAATGCAAGATGTTTTCCTCTTTGTTCTCTACCTTATTTATTTATTTATTTAGTTAGTTAGTTTTGAGACAGGGTTTCTCTGTGACTTTGGAGGCTGTCCTGGAACTAGCCCTTGTAGACCAGGCTGGTCTCAAACTCACAGAGATCCGCCTGCCTCTGCCTCTGCCTCCCGAATGCACCACCACCCGGCTTACTCTACCTTATTTGTTGAAACAGTTTGCAACTGAACACAGCTCATTAATTCTGCCAGACAGACTGGCTAGCAGGCCTCCAGATGGTCTCCTGTTCCTGTCTCTCCAATGACAGGTACAGACTGCAGAACTTGGTGTTTACCTGCATGCTGGGGATCTGATCTCAGGTCCTCATTTGAGTAGCTAACCTTTTACCCACAGTGCCATGTCCTCAGCCCCAAATCATGCCTCATTAGGCAGCGCTACCTGGCCTGGCACTCACAGAGATCCACCTGCCTTGGGCATCCCATATGCTGGGATTGCAAGCATGCACTATGGTGTCCAACTATAGGATGACAGTGTTAGCGTCACCATAGCCAAGGTATGGACACAGTACAATGTTCCTTTTCTCTTTTTAAAATTATTTGTTTGGTTTCTCAAGACAGGGTTTCTCTGTGTAACAGACCTGGCTGTCCTGAAACTCACTATGTAGACCATGCTGGTCTTGAACTCACAGAGATCCACTTTCAGCTGCTCCATGAGTGCTGGGGTTAAGAGTGTGCGCCACCACGCCGGCCGCCGCCTCTTTCTCCTCCTCCTTCAGCTTTATCTTACTTTATGTGACTGCTCTGCTGGTGTGCTGTAGTGCTCTGCATGTGTGCCTGTCTGGTCCCTTGGAACTGGGGTTATGGATGGTGCTGAGTCACCATGTGAGTGCTGGCAATGGAACCTGGGTCCTCTGCAAGAGCAACAAGTGCTGCCATCCCACAGCTGAACCTTCTCTCCAGCTCCACGCTGCTGCTTTTTTCTTGCTCAGTCCTTTTCTTTTCTTTGGAGACACTATTGAATTAGTTATCCTTTGCCGAGCCTTCCATGAACCACATCCATGGCTGCTCTCGGTGCATCACACCACCTGAAGCACCATGCTCTCCTGGGTAGTGGTGGTCCTGGCCTTCCTGTTCCTGCTGGTCTGCTGTCCTCGGGGCCCCGTGCAGGCCTTCTTTGTCTGCCTCTCCTCTATTTCTCTCTGTTGACTTCCAGAGCATGCCACCTAACCGTTTCAAAAGGATCCAGAGGGCTTCAAAGACTTACAGGTGTGGAAATGACTTTGCACACTTGTATAGCACTTTGGTAAGGTAAGAAATGGAGGAGGGAATTTTCTTTCAGGCCTCTTAAGGCCTCTCCTACCAGCTTCCGGCACTACAACTGTGTGACACCGTAGATCACGCAGGCTCCTGATGCTCTGCTGTTCCGGGCTCTGTGTGTTGCTTGGCATCTGTATGTGGCACCCCATCCCCGTGCCATTTTTATCTTTGAAAGTTTCTTTTTTCTTTAAGACTTATGTATTTTATATGTATGAATGTGTTGCCCGCATATATGCCTGTGTGCCGTGTGCATGCCTGGTGCTTGTGGAGGCCGGGAGAAAACTTTGGGCCTCCCAGAGCTCAAGTTACCAGACAGTTGTGAGCCACTGTGTGGGTCCTGGGAACTGAACCCAAGTGCTCTTAACCACTCATCTCTCCAGCTTCATTTTCAAAAAATTTAAAGATCTCTTCCCTCTTGCCAGGGTTCTGAAATGCCAGCGTAATATAAGGCTGTTTCCTCTATTTCTGGGGACACAGTCTCTGCATATTTGTGTGTGTGTGTGTGTGTGTGTGTGTGTGTGTGTGTGTGTATGTTTTCTTTTTCTCATTTTATTAGTTGCAAGTTGACCCAACAGGAATGATTCTCTGGCTTCCCCACAGCTCCCTGGTGTTTTATATCTTTGTGGTGATGCTCTGCTTTCCATCTGCTTTCTATCCTACAGTAGTCAGTACTTGTGGCAGTGAAGCTGTGTAACAAGTATCTCCAAATCAGTTCTGAACTTAGGTTTTCTCGTGTATTGGTCAGAAGTGGGTAGGTTGGATGCCCTGTGTGTGACTCTCCCTCTCAAAGGTCTTCTGTTCCTGCTTTCTCCTGAGGTTGATGCGTAAACACAAGGGGCCTGGCACATGGCCACGTGTCTGTGTGTCACCTGCAGAGCGCGTATGCCCTCAGCTAGTCTCATCAGCAGAGCAGAAGCTCCTCCACAGGACGTTGTGTGACCACCCAGTGCTACAGGAGGGATGGGGATGTGCGGTCCTGCCACACCAAGTGGGTTAAGAATAGGACCAGCTCCAGAGTAGTCTTGCCAAGTCACACTTTGTGTGCCCAAGGTCACTCTTGCCCTCTGGATGGCCCCACTCCTCCTGCTCTCCTTTCATGCCTGTAACCCACATCCAAAGGCCACAGCGACAGTAGCGACCTGGGATCTCCCAGCTTGCCAGTGGCTCTGTCCTGCTCTTCACCTGTGCTTGTGACTCCGGTGACTCTGCATGTGTAGGTGTTCAGATGGCCTTTGTTAGCAGGCGACTTTGCTGTGGCATGGCCAGGTAGGCATCTGGCTTTCCATGCCTTCTTCTCTGGTCTGGGTTAGGGGCAACAGAGTAAGCTAGGCTGCAGGATGGGACGAGGGGCTGGGCCCTTCCAGAGCTGTGATGCCTTAACTTCTGAAAGGCAGACGTCTCCAGAGAGGAGGAGTCGGAAACATTGGTATTCTTTGGGGGCTGCAATCAGTTGGGGCTGCCATAGCAAACTACAGTAGCTGAGGCGGCATAGAATGGCACTTCTCGGTTCTAGAGACTAACAGGCCAAGGCCAAGTCCCTTGCAGACTCACATCTGGAGAGGGCCCGCCTTTCACGTGTGTTAGTTAATGTGTGGGATGTGAGTGAGCTCTGTGGGTCCCTTTCTGATGCACTGAGTACCAACCCCTCCCCAGAGGCCCTTCCTCCTCTTTCAGCATTGTGAAGGGGAACGCGTGGCCCATGGGTTTGGTGACACACACATCCTGAAGTCTGGCTTCTGAGGACGGGCAGGAGGCCCTTCTTGGCTTGTTCACCATCATCTCCTGTGTTTGTCTCCTCTTCTCCCAGTACCTGTCTTGGAGTCAAATAGTCACTTTTTTCCCTCATTTTTTTTTCCACCAAAGCTACTTGTGTGTGTGTGTGTGGTGTGTGTGTGGTGTGTGTGTGTGGTGTGTGTATGTATGTGTGTGTATGTGCATGTATGTGTGTGTGGTGTGTGTGTGTATGTGTGGTGTGTGTATGTGTGTGTATTGTGTGTATGTGTGTGGTGTGTGTGTGTGTGTGTGTGTTTGTGGTGTGTGTATGTGTGTGTATGTGCATGTATGTGTGTGTGGTGTGTGTGTGTGTGTGTGTTTGTGATGTGTGTGTATGTGCGTGTATGTATGTGTGTGGTGTGTGTGTGTGGTGTGTGTGTGTGTGTGTGTGTGTGTGTGTGTATGTGTGTGTGGTGTGTGTGTGTGTGTGTGTTGTGTTGGTGGGGGTTCTGGGAGCAGACCCAAGGTCGTGCACATCATGTTCAAGCATGTGTTCCATCATGGAGCCTACCCAGCCTCTTTCTGAGTATGTTCTCATTGTTGTGAAACAGATTTCCAGAGCTTTCCACTTTCCAAATCTGCATATCCCCGCTGAGCACCTCCCTTTCCACCCCAGAGGCACCGTTCTCCCGAGAGTCTCAGCGAGTTTGAGTTTGGCAGTTTTGGCAGTTCCCAGACCAGAAGGATCACAGAAGCTGTTTCGCATTCACCCACGCAACAGCGCGCGTCAAATGTCCTTTCTCTTTGTGATTTTTAAAATGTCCGAGTGTGTATACATGTGGATTTGTGTGCATGCAGGTGCCCACAGAGGCCGAACGGGCGTCACAGGTGGCTGAGAGCCACTTCTGGGAGCTGAGCCCAGGTCCTCCGTCAGAGCAGAGTGCACTCTTACCTGCCGAGCCGACCATCCATCTGGTCCCGGATGCCTCCTTTTTTCCTTTTTTTTCTAGGGTGAACAGTGCTCCGTTGTCTGGGTGGATCCACCCCTCCACGGGCACTTGAATTGCCTCCATGTTTTGACTCAGTGAAAGAAGCTGTGGTGGACATGGGTGTGCACACACCTTCCCAAGTCCTGGCTTTAAGTTCTTGTGGGCCTGGACCCAGAAATGGTGCTGTGAATTAATTCTTTCAGGATTTTTTGAGTAAGGGGGTTTGTCACTTGGAATGGTCTCATCCCTACTGTTAGCTCTATCCAGAAGGTAGCTGGGTGTGCCCCCTAAATGGACAGTCTGTAGGGACTTCTCGGACCACCCACCTGGGCAGAGGCATCCCGTGGCTGTCCTATGTGGGCCTTACCCACGAGTCTGTGCTGGCCTCTTGAAAGCCACCAGCTTCCAACCTCCTGCGTGGCGCTGACTGATAACCCTCTTCAGCTCACTCATGCCTGTTTTTATATTTTCTGTTCACATGGGTTTGGAGTGTTTTTTCCTCCTAACTCTCGTTATAGACATTTTATATTTTTGTTGGTTTTGGTAACCCAACCCAGCCTTTAGCTTCACTTTACAGGCCTCTTAAGGATGCCTGGGGTTGATCTTTGAGACCCAACTTTTGGGGGGCACACAACAGACTAGCTTTGTTATGCTTCTGACCCACCCCCCCTCCACCTTGGAGTACTTTGCTAGCAACATTGTAATGCCTGCACAGTCCAGGGGCACATGTGATGGTAGCCATGAACGCCTCACGGGGTCCATGCAGTGCTCAGGTATGCTGGTGTGGGAGTGTTCTGCACAGGGCCCTGGGAGAGGGCACTGCCTTCCCCACCAGGAGCTCGTTTTGAAGCAGAGTGAGGGAATCAGGCCAGCCTGGGCTTCATAGTGAGTGAGACGTAGCTCGCTCGGTGAAGGGCCTGCCATACAGACATGAAGACCTGAATGTGGAGTAACGGTGCACTCTGTCCCCACAGGTGTGTGAGCCTCCTGAGCACAGGCACCCAGGTAGCCGCTGGAATATCAGCATCGACGAGCGCAGGCGTCTGGCCATGCTGCACGCGCAGGACAGGACAAACACGGCCAGGGCCCCATCTAAAGACACGCTGGGCCTGCACATCCCTGCCCGGCCAGCTACGTCCTCCCCAGTGACCGGGCCTGCCTCAACCTCTCCCAACCAGATCCCCGAAGCCATGGTCGGTCCCCCGCTGGACATTATGCGCATGGTGGCGGAGGTGGTGTCCGAGGGTGTGGACAGAGATTTGCTCCTGCCTCACCTGGGACATTCTACCAGGCACTCCAACACCTTCCACAACTTCTTGGCTCAGAGTACTCCCCTCTGGCAGAATGAGAATTTTGAGCCCCACACCACAAGGTCACCCCACTCCTAAGAAGGATCCCTGCTTAGCCGGGTGTATGTTGTCCAGTGCCTTTCTTCCTGGTGGGGCCTGACTTCCTTGTGTGCTCTCTGAGTCCCATGGTGGGTATGGTCCACTCACAGAGGACAAACAGGTCAGGTGCAAGGTCTCAGAACTCAGGAGAACTGCCCCTCCTGGGAACCTGGTTGGGAACTATGGGAGAGTTGGAGTGAACTTCCAAAAGAGCCCCTGCTCTGTGGGGCATAATGGTGCCCAGCACTTGCGGGCCTCTGGGGAGGCTAGATTGCCACACAGGTCCTGGTTCATGACCCCCTGCTACTGAGCAGCTGCCTGAAGAGCTAGCGAGATCCCTGCCATGTCCAGTTTCTCCAGTAGTGGGTTTTCATGTCATGGATGGTTTGGGGACCCATGGGATGTGTGACCTGGGGGATGGTGTGATGAGACACTGATGGGGACAGCTCAGGGAGCTGGACCTAGTGAGGCTCTACACATAGGCAGGCTTCCAGGCAACGGATCATTCCCAGCAGTGAACTTGAGTTGGACAAGGCTAGGAAGGCAGTATGTGTGCACCTTGCAGTAGGTTGGCGGTACTATAAGGAGCCTTGGGTCTTCAGTTACTTCTCACTTTGTCTTGAGGTTGGGGTTCCTGCAGAGGGTTCAGGAGTGGGGTGGTAACACATGCCTCATCTGGGAGACAGCAAGCTGAAGGAGAGGCAGAAAAAAAAGTGGTAACCCCAGCCTGTCAGAGTGGTTATAGGGGGGAGCACAACTGGTTGCAGTGGCCTGGGCTTTCTGTGTGGGTGGGGTTAGGCCCAGGGGATGCTGAGTCAAGAGGAAGAGAAAGGTCTTAGGTTCAAGTGAGGGCATGAGTCAGAACTGTGCCCTGGACCCTGAGGGAATCAGCCTGGTCGTGCAGCACCAGCTGCCCCTCCCCAGAATCCATAGCTTCCCATAGACTTATCCATGCTTGATACCGCATGCCCTTGCTTCCCTCCCCTCCTAAGGCTCAGTGAAACCTGTCCTCCTCCAGGAAGTCCGCCTTTATCTCCCTACTGGGCATCAATGCTCAGTTGCCCCTTGATGTAATTTCTGTCCATCCTAGGGGCCTCTACATTTTTTTCAGGATACAGATACGGTGCCACAAGGCCTAGGGCAGGGACAGTCCTAAGGATTGTGGACAGGGCCCTGGGCACCTCGTGACCCTCCCACCTGCTCAGAGTTTAAAGCTGACTTAGAGTGAGAACCAGAGGAGTCCTGCTAATGTGAGCAAAAGTCAAAGGTCACCCACCACACAAAGGCCTTGTGCTGTGTGCATTCAGCTCTGAAGGGTCCCATATTCCCTTTCTCGCATGGCTGAGGGTTGGCAGGGCTCCTCCTGGTCTTGTGCTCTTGCCTGGGCACCTCCTGAGTCTGAAGCCAGATGGGATACGGAGACTCTCAGTTCCTCTTAGAATCTTCCCATCACAGCAACTCAGGGATGAGGCCTACCCGGCCCACTAGCCACTGGCCATAGTTAATTGGGCTGAGGCCAGTGGATTCAGCAGGGAATGTAGCCTGGTGTCGGGATTGTTAGCAGTGCCCGTGAGAGCACCGTTGCCCAGATACTGGGCAGTGTGTAGTTTCTAGTGGCTGCTGCAACTAATTGTCACAAGTTTAGTGTTTTAAGAGAACACAGATTCATTACACTCTGTGGCAGCCTACAGAGGGTCTCACTACACTAAGGATCACGATGGGGCATGGCTGTGTTCCTCCTGAGGCTCACCTTTCTCAGCTGCCTGGGGTAAGTCAGACAGCAACACTGGCTCTGTGCCCACCCCTCTCCCCTCCTCTTTTGGCTCCTATGGCTAAGGACCCTTAAGACTACTCTGGGGCCACCCCAATGACCTGGGACATCCCCTGGTTTTAAGGTCAGACCCCATCAGCACATTCACAGGGTTCCCCTTTTGGGAGGAGAGCACAGGGCCTTCTCCAAGGTGTGGTTGGCCTCTAGGGCAGAGGGCTAGGTGCAGCTAAGGTACATAGGACAGCGCCCCACAAACACGTGACCTGGCCCTGAGTCCAGGGTGCTCACTGGGGACAGAGAAGAGTACAGGAGGTGGGGAACTCTGAGGAGAGTGGGGTGAATAGGGGTTCACAGAGGTTGGCTCATCCTAAACGGATCAGAAAGGTCTTGGGGGGAGGGTCCCTGACACCTTAGTCAAGGGGAGCAGGCCAGGTTGGGGGACAACCCCCCAAAGAGGGAGGCTCAGGTTTCCTTGAGCTAGCTGGACATTCAGCACTCACTGACCCAGATGGACACTCTGTCTCTCAATGGGTTGCTGAGGACACACTGTCTCTCAATGGGTTGCCATTGCTGTGACAAAACACCATGACAAAAAAAAAAAAATATAAAGTTGGGGAGGAAAAGGGTTTATTTGGTTTACACTTCCACATTGCTGTTCATCACTAACGGGGTCAGGACAGGAGCTCAAACAGGGCAGGGACCTGGAGGCAGAGAACATGGAGGGGAGCCGCTCACTGGCTTGCTCCTCATGGCTTGCTCAGCCTGCCTCATAGAACCCAGGACGCCAGCCCAGGGATGGCCCCGCCCACAATGGGCTGGGCCCTCCTCCATTGATCACTAATTGAGAAAATGCCTACAAGCTGGATCTCATGCAGGCATTTCCTCACCTGAGGCTCCTTCCTCTCTGGTGGCTCTAGTGTGTGTCACGCTGACACACAAAACCAGCCAGTACACTCTGGATACCTGGAACAGAGAGGCTTCCAGCAGCTGACTTTCGCAGTGCCCGGCTGCTGGGGCACCTAGGAGACGTGGTTCACAGCCGTCTATGTAAGAGATTACTTCCAGGGCTTTGTAAAAACACTTGCTCAAAATTAACCAAGCGGCTTTTTGTTTTTTAAGCAATTTGACTGCTAAAGTGAGGACCGTTCACATCAGGGAGAGATCATCCCAGCCAAAACTGCAACATCTGTGTAAGCAGTGAGCTGCTGCTTACACATAAAAAAAAGAAAAAAGAAAAAAAAACGCTAAAGAGAAAGAAATTAAAACTATTTAAGCTGGGGAAACCCAATGACAAGATGATATAATGCCAGGTGTGGCGGGGCCTGCTTATAATCAGAACACTCAAGACGGCAGCACGAAGATGGACACAAATCTGAGGCTAGCCTGGGTTGCACAGTGAGATCCTGTCTCAAAAAAACCCTGTTTTTAGGAAGTATAAGTGCATTGAGGGATGAGTACCACTTGTTTTTCAGTGTAGACAACACTGATTTTTGGTTTGCTATTGAATGCCATGGGACTTCCCTGCTCTGCCCTAGCCCTTCCTCAGCCGATTCATAGAAGCAAAACCTTCCAAATCCCCTGCCCCTGTTCTGCCCTCCTGTAGCCAGCTTACCTCCAGCACTTGGGCCATTTGCACTGTTTAATATTTTTTAATTAGCTGAAATTGAGGTCAGCTCCTAAGTTTTATTACTTCTCTACTGCATGTACAAGTGCCTGCATGTGTGTGCACCATGAAGTGAAGTGCCCAAGGTGGCCAGCAGAGGGCATCAGATCCCTGGAAACTGGAGTTAACAGTTGTCGACAACCACATGGGTGCTGGGAGCTGAGCCACAGTCTCCTGCAAGAGCACCAAGTGCTGAGCCAAGCCATCTCTCCAGGCCCCTAAGGTTTTACTTTTTATTTTATTTTTTGGGCTTTTTGAGACCAGGTTTCTCTTTGTAGCCCTGGATGTCCTGGCACTCGCTCTGTAGACCAGGCTGGTCTCCAACTCACAGAGACCCACCTGCCTCTGCCTCCCAAGTGCTGGGATTAAAGGCGTGCACCACCACCACGGCTTTTGTTTCTTTTAGATATAGTCTCATGTAACCCAGGCTGGCCTTAAACTATGTAGCTGCTCTTCTGTCCTGCCTCTACTTCTCGAGTGCTGGGATTACAGCTATGTATCACCTGGACATTTTTTTTCCTTTTTGATGTATCATTTCTTCCTCTCTCCTTTCTCCAAACCCTCCCATATCTCCCCTTGCTTTCTCTCAAATTCATGGCTTCTTTTTGCATCACTTGTTATGTGCATATATGTATGTACACCACACACATTTCTAACCTGCTCCGTCTGTATAATGTGACTTGTATATATGTTTTCAGGCCTGTCCATTTGGTATTGGATAACCAATTGGTGTGCTCCTCCCTGGGCAAGATGTCACTCTCACATTCCTTAGTTGCCTTTAGTTCTTTGTGTAGAGTTGAGACCCTCCTGGTCTTTCCCCTGCCCACTCGAGTTTTTAAAGAGCTTTTTCCTGTCCTTGTATGTCTGGAAAGCTTTCTTGATGGCCTTATATATGCAAGAAAATCTGTCTGGGTAAAAAACTGTGGGTTATATTTTCTTCTAAAGAGCTGTTTCTCTAAGCTTTGAGTGCTGCTAGAAAGAAAAAAAAAGGTCAATTTTCTATTTTTGTGGGGGAGAAGGAAGGAGGAAAGGGTTTACTTTGGCTTACAGTCCATCAAAGAAAGGACAGGAACTCAAAACAGGAACCTGGAGGCAGGAGCTGAACCAGAGGCAGTGCTGCTTACTGACTTGTTCTTATGGCTGGCTCAGTTTGCTTTCTTATATACCCCAGGACCACTTCCTGGAGTGGCCCTACAGGCTAATCTAATGAAGCAATTCCTCAACAGTTCTTCCCAGATGACTCTAGGTCAAGTTGGAAAAAAAAAAACAAAACCCACAATTGACCCCTTGTCAGTTAACAAACACAACACAAAATCTTGTTCTCAAGATCATGTCAATATACAGTATAACTTTGAAAATCATACAGTCTTTAAACATTTCAACACTTTAAAGTCAAAGTTCTCTATAAAAATCCAAAGTTTTTTTTTTTTTTTTTTTTTTTTTTTTTTTTTTTTTTTTTTTTTTGACAGGGTTTCTCTGTGGCTTTGGAGGCTGTCCTGGAACTCACCCAGAACTCACAGAGATCCACCTGCCTCTGTCTCCCAATTGCTGGGATTAAAGGCGTGCACCACCATCGCCCAGCAAAAATCCAGTTTCTTAATTGTGGGTCCCTGTAATAAAATAAAACACTTATTCCAATAGGGGAGAATCAGGGCACAAGTATAACAATTTAAAGCAAACAGTGTAAACATCTGGCATCTGGGACTCATGCATGATCTTCTGGGTTCTAAAAGGCTTGTGATATTCTCCATTTCCAGCAAACACAACTTGTCCATTAGGCTCAGACCAGGTCCACTCACTCCACAGCTCAGCCAAGACCATGGAGGGAGGAATGCTGAGTGCTCCTTTTTGGGGAGTGGAGGGAGGTTTGACACAGTCTCTGTACACAGCCCTGGCTGTCCCAGAACTCACTCTGCAGACCAGGCTGGCCTCAAACTCAGAGTTTAATTCAGTGCTGGGATGAAAGGTGTGCACCACCACACCAAGTGCTCCTTTTTGTTTTGTTTTTTGTCTTTGTGATATTTTTTCTGAAAAGTGGCTTCAGTTATCCTTAGAGTTCCGCAGCACAGGAGACAGAGCTCAGATGGCTTTGCTGTGCTGATCCGCTGGAGCATGCTGTGAGCCTCTCCCACACGGGCTTCTCCCACACTTGCGGCAGCTTAACTAACTCTCAACACTCTGGATTTCCTAGGCTCCATAGGCTGGGCTTCTCCAATCCTTCAGCACACAGCAGCTCTAGGCATTGCTTTCAACAGGTCAGCTCAGGTCACCGGAGCACCTGGAGGCAAACCCCACATCCCATCATACAAGAAAGTCCTGAAACGTGATGTGGTCCCATTGCCTGTCTCTGGATCTCTGCTCATCTGCATGGGGCTCCCAGGCGCCTCTTCCCCGGACTTCTCTCGAGATAACTGGGCCTCCACTGCCTTGAGACCACATGGCATTGCCTGCGGCTGCTTCTCCACTGCTGCTGTGTGAACTCCCCGTTAGTGTCTGACGCTGTTAGTAGCGTGAAAAGAGGTACTCAGAAAGGAAGCTAATGGGTTCCAGTGATAGTTTCCATACTTTTGTCTTCTCCGGGAGTGACATGAAACCGTATACCTCTTACTTGTTCAACAGTTTGCCTCTGAGGTGTGCTGTAGCCCGTAAGGCATTCCCTGGCACCAAGTCCCTCCTCAGGTTGCTTGCCTCCCATTGCCTCCACCTTGCTGGGATCAAGAAGGCAAAGCACTCCAGTGATGGATGGGTTCTGTCGCTTCGATTGCATTTTCTTTTCTGCTGCATTTTCTCCTGCCCTGTGCTTCCCTTGTGAAAGGTGTGCCTGTCAAATGACTTGTGGTCACCTTGACACTTCCTGTCACCATTCCCCACTGCACAAGCAGCTCTCCTGGCCAGTGCCTCTCTCCCAAGTGGACTCATTATTTACCTTCTTCCCTTTTGCCACTGACATCTTCTGCTGGCCTCTGAGCTAGGTAGCCTGCCGTCTCTAGCCTGGAGAAAGGGAGGTGGTGAGTTGAACTCCCCTCTGAGGTAGTGTCCATAGCTCTGGAGAACACCAGCTTGGGATTTGGAAACCTTCTGGCATCCCCCCCCCCCAGGAAAAAGATAGAGACCCGCAACTGAGGCTGGAAGGCTACGGTGTTATCTAGCTCTGGAGTGGGGGCAAATGCAGACATTACAGGGTATGCCAATTCCTGCCCCCCCCCCCCGCCTGGATGTCATTTGGTAGTTTTCTAGGTTTTCATTTTTAGGGGGCAGGGGGTTTGAGACAGGAGGGTCTCTCTGTGCAACTTGGAGCCTATCCTGGAACTTGCTCTGTAGACCAGGCTGGCCTCGAACTCACAGAGATCCACCTGCCTCTGCCTCCCGAGTGCTGGGATTAAAGGCATGTGCTGCCACCACTGCTCAGCAGTAATTTTGTTTTGTTTGCTTGCTTTTTCAAGACAGGGTTTTTCTGTGTAGCCTTACTGTGCTGGAACTCATTCTGTACACCAGACTGGCCTCTGCCTCCCAAGGGCTGGGATTAAACATGTGTGCTACCACTGCCTGGTGTTTGCTTTTATTTTTTTGAAACAGGGTTTATTTAGCCCTGGCTATCTTGGAATTCACTATGTGTAGACAAGGGCTGGGTTTGAACTTATAGAGATCTGCCTATCTCTGTTAAGTGCTTTGATCAAAGCCATGTCCCATCATGCTAGGCCCTATTTGGTATTTGTTGGCCTGTTTGCCAGAGCGTGTACTCAGCTGAGGTAGGCCCCTGGGAGACCAGCCCTTTCACTCTCCCCTCATGGGGAGACTGCCTGCTTTCTCTCTCACCACCTCACCAATGACCGATAGAATACATCTGTGCCCCTGCTCCCCTGCTCCCAGCTAGCTCCAGGTCCTGACCGGCAACTCCTGCTTCCCAGTGGTGTTTCCTCTTCAGCACACAAGGAGGTGGCCCAGGGTCTTGAGACCCTTCCTAGCTTGGGCCCAAGTGCAATGCAGATTTCTTGCCTTAGTAATGTACAGGGCGCCAGCCCTGACCCCCTTATGGCCTACATCGCTTTGCTGAGATCCATTTAGTGGGCTCCACAAGGACGCTCTGGTACTGACTTTTGGCAGCTGTGGGCTTTCTCTGTCAAAGTAACCCACAGACCCAACCAGGACACCACCTTTTATCCTCTGCCCTTGCGGTACTGCCTGAAGCACCCCGCTCTCCACAGACCTCAGATGAGCACAAAGGCTAGCCCATGGTCACGGATGCTTCTGGATGCTACAACGAGGTGTGTGTGTGTGTGTGTGTGTGTGTGTGTGTGTGTGTCTGTCTGTCTGTCTGTCTGTGGCGGGAGGAGTGTCTGTGGCTGGAGGCTTATGTGGGGCTTCGGCTGGGGGCCTTGGGAGGGATTTGAAGGCAGAAGGGAGGTCCACCGAGGCCTTGGCAGTTCAGGGACAAGCCTGCCTCATGGGAGGATAGTTACGATGTTCAAGGATGACCAATGAGGCTGGGTGATCAGGACCCCTCCAGGATTTGGACAGTATCCCTACGAGCTGTGCAGGGAAGGACCCAAGCAAGGGCACACTGTGAGACTCCCAGGGAGCCCCAAAAGGGCTCACCTCCGACAGGTCACCCAGGTATGCTGAGGGACACTCGGGAGGGTCCTCCCTGGAGGGCCACCTGGGGGATGCTGAAGGCAAGGTGGGCACGGGGCTCGGGAGGACGCACGGGCTAGGGAGACGGCTACCGGAGGATGCCAAGCAGTGCTCGCTCGGGAGGGGTCTCGGGAGGCCACCGGCGATGGAAGGAAGGGTTGCAGGAGCGCTTCCCGGGGGATGCAGGGCTTGGGCCTCCGGGGGGA